>NC_047510.2:1529224-1604869 GCF_902827115.2 Pseudochaenichthys georgianus
GTTCACTGGCAACAGTGGGTGAAGTTGGGGCAGAGTATGGCACCCTCTCTTCACCCATGTCTGAGGGGTTGTGTTCGGCCAGTGACTGGTCCCTCTTCGGGACATGTCTTGGTAGGGAGTCTTGGTAGGGAGCCGGGCTGTGCTCCTCTCCAGAGTTGTCACTGTCGATGTCAATACCCGCAAAAGTGTCTTCATTTCCCGCTGCTGCTGCTGCTGTCGATGCCGCCGCCGCTGCTTGAAGTGACTCTGTGAAGAGCAACCGAATGTCCGCAGCCTCCTTCAAAGAAGGATTATTCGCGTAAAATTTGTCCGCAGTTGCAGTGTTGTGACACATGAAATCACTCACTCTTTGGCGGTTGCCTTTGTCTTGAAACCTCTTCGCATTATCGGCGTGGACTGTGCGGAGGTCGGTGAAGTTAATGGGACTGCGGAGCCCCACATCAGCCCATGCCAACCTCAGGGAGTAGGCAAGCTTCCTGAACGGGTTCTTCCCCTCTGTGTACAGAAAGTAACGGCTCTGGGTGCAGGTCAGCGTACCCTTAATTTCCAGCCACCTCTTCATCCATCCAAATTCTTCTACGGTGAGGTACAGCTGCGCCTCCCCGAACGTGTTGGCCGTCTTGTGGTTACTTACCTGTTATGACAGAGATAGAGAGTGTCAATACAATGTCAATCATGCATATAACTGCCAGAATAAATACATTGATTAATAGCACTCACATGAACCAGGTAGCCGAAGGCAGTGCCAGTTGTATCCGCCTTTCGGACCTCGGCGTTGGTCATGTTGGAGTAGACCCCCGGACGGTGGCCATAAATGCAGCTCCAATGAAGAGTCATATACCCATAGAGCAGTGTCCGGGTCGCGGTAGTCGGATTGCTGGCCATCACATCCAGGAGCTGAGGGATGCGAGTGGTGGTCGAAGTCAAGCATGTCATTAGGTCGTTGTGGCTCGGCAGACCTTCCATCTTGTCACGCTTCACTTGCATCTGGTGGATAAGTACTTTTCTCTTCAGGGACTTCAGGATGGCAACTACTTCCCGTTTGATTAAAATCATGTCCGTTTGGCTGAGCCTGCTCCCCTTGCACGGTGTGTCGGCCATGTACTTGAGAAAGTGTGATATATTCTTGATGTAGAAGTCGGAGGTCGTGACCTGAAGGCTTGACTTCATCAGGCTCCGGGACCACCCGCGTATCCTCTTGAGATCCCTCAAAAGAGCCAGTCAGACAGGCGATTGAAACCGTGTGCCATGAAACTGAGGAACGACTTCACTCTGCTTAGTTTGGAGACTGTGTTTTCCTGGAGCCTCACTGGTGGGTCGATACCTGCATAATGCTCCCGGTATCCTTGCAGATACTCCTCTGTGAAATATAAACAGTACTTTAATGACAACACATGATGTGTTACAGAAACTGCATGTGTCACATAGCCAAAACACTTACCCATGATCCGTGGGAATGTTATGTCCCGCATTATATTTCCCCGGCCCCTGCCCCGGAACCAGGGGGAATTTATGGGAGGGGAGGTTGACGAGGCCTCGGTATGGATGGATGCAGGCTCTGAGGAGCTGGTGAATGGGTGTGAGAGCCAGTGGGGGACTTGCTGCAGGCGGGAATGGGAGACGTGCTGCAGGCGGGAATGGGAGACGTGCTGCAGGCAGGAATGGGAGACTTGCTGCAGGAGGGACCTTTCGACTTGGACAGCCTCGTTGGTGTCGACTCTGGTCGGGGTCGTTTCTTCAGAATGACCCGCTCTCGTTCCTCCCCATCGAACGCGGGCATGTCCCCGGCCCGCTGATCCATCCTCTGTCGCTTGTCCTTTATCCTCTGCTGCAACTTGCAGCGCAGGGATTTCACCTCAGCAGCATATATGTCCCGCTGAGCCCTCACTGCGTTAGCCTCCAGCCTCCATTCTTTGCAGTCCGGGTTGTCACATTCATTCACCGGGGACAAGGGTGGAGGTTGTGACAGTATATCGTCGTCTGCCACCGTGTCAACAGCCCAAGCGGTAATCATTTCTATTGTGGGGTTTGTCATTCGGAGTTCATAAAGCTCCTTCTTGGCCACTGTCATTTTCATTTGATTTTGAACCACATGTAGTTCCTCCCGGGCCAGCTCAACATGGTCTCTGGCCAAGTGGCGATCCAGCCTTGTGCCGTGGTACTCGCATCCCAGAATGGTACAGGGATGGAGCCTAATGTTGGTCCGTCCGTTGGCCAACAACAGCAGAATTTTTCTTTCATCCAAGTTACGCACACCATGGTTCCTCTGTAGGTGCTTGCTCAGGGCACGGTAGGAGCTATTGCAGATCGGACAACGGACCGCCATCCGACCTGTATTCTTGAGCATTTCGGTACCGGAAAATGTCACCAGAATCGTGGGTAAAAAAGAAGGAAGCGTGAAAAGACTCACGAAAGACGCACTCAGCTTATTTTCAAATCTGTGTTTGTTTTCATTTGCATCATGGTGCGGTGTCCCATTTAGGCACTCGTTAGGCGGGCAGAGATCCCTGTAATCTCCCCTCACGTTCCTCCAGAGTCTGATTCTCCCAAAGGATACCCGACAGTTTTGGGTACGACCCAGAGGGCGCACGGTGGACGGCCAGGGCGAGGCCGCCACACCGCGCTGGAGTCAGGGTCCCGGTGAGGCGCAGGACGGAGCACCCGGCAGTAGCCTCCAGCAGACCCCCGCGCGGTTCCCTCGTCCCTCAGAAGAGGTGGAGAGGCGGAGGGGTGGGTCTTTTCATCTGCTGGCGGGTTGCCGGGATAACAGTATCCTCCAGTATCCTGCCCCCGGAGGAGGCAGGGGAGTCAGGTACCCAGAGGGTGGACGGCCAGGGCGAGGCCGCCACACCGCGCTGGAGTCAGGGTACCGGTGAGGCGCAGGACGGAGCACCCGGCAGTAGCCTCCAGCAGACCCCCGCGCGGTTCCCTCGTCCCTCAGAAGAGGTGGAGAGGCGGAGGGGTGGGTCTTTTCATCTGCTGGCGGGTTGCCGGGATAACAGTATCCTCCGGGGAGGCATTGAACCCTTCTCAACTGCCCCCCGGAGGAGGCAGGGGAGTCAGGTACCCAGAGGGTGGACGGCCAGGGCGAGGCCGCCACACCACGCTGGAGTCAGGGTACCGGTGAGGCGCAGGACGGAGCACCCGGCAGTAGCCTCCAGCAGACCCCCGCGCGGTTCCCTCGTCCCTCAGAAGAGGTGGAGAGGCGGAGGGGTGGGTCTTTTCATCTGCTGGCGGGTTGCCGGGATAACAGTATCCTCCGGGGAGGCATTGAACCCTTCTCAACTGCCCCCCGGAGGAGGCAGGTGAGTCAGGTACCCAGAGGGTGGACGGCCAGGGCGAGGCCGCCACACCGCGCTGGAGTCAGGGTACTGGTGAGGCGCAGGACGGAGCACCCGGCAGTAGCCTCCAGCAGACCCCCGCGCGGTTCCCTCGTCCCTCAGAAGAGGTGGAGAGGCGGAGGGGTGGGTCTTTTCATCTGCTGGCGGGTTGCCGGGATAACAGTATCCTCCGGGGAGGCATTGAACCCCTCTCAACTGCCCCCCGGAGGAGGCAGGGGAGTCAGGTACCCAGAGGGTGGACGGCCAGGGCGAGGCCGCCACACCGCGCTGGAGTCAGGGTACCGGTGAGGCGCAGGACGGAGCACCCGGCAGTAGCCTCCAGCAGACCCCCGCGCGGTTCCCTCGTCCCTCAGAAGAGGTGGAGAGGCGGAGGGGTGGGTCTTTTCATCTGCTGGCGGGTTGCCGGGATAACAGTATCCTCCGGGGAGGCATTGAACCCTTCTCAACTGCCCCCCGGAGGAGGCAGGGGAGTCAGGTACCCAGAGGGTGGACGGCCAGGGCGAGGCCGCCACACCGCGCTGGAGTCAGGGTACCGGTGAGGCGCAGGACGGAGCACCCGGCAGTAGCCTCCAGCAGACCCCCGCGCGGTTCCCTCGTCCCTCAGAAGAGGTGGAGAGGCGGAGGGGTGGGTCTTTTCATCTGCTGGCGGGTTGCCGGGATAACAGTATCCTCCGGGGAGGCATTGAACCCTTCTCAACTGCCCCCGGAGGAGGCAGGTGAGTCAGGTACCCAGAGGGTGGACGGCCAGGGCGAGGCCGCCACACCGCGCTGGAGTCAGGGTACCGGTGAGGCGCAGGACGGAGCACCCGGCAGTAGCCTCCAGCAGACCCCCGCGCGGTTCCCTCGTCCCTCAGAAGAGGTGGAGAGGCGGAGGGGTGGGTCTTTTCATCTGCTGGCGGGTTGCCGGGATAACAGTATCCTCCGGGGAGGCATTGAACCCCTCTCAACTGCCCCCCGGAGGAGGCAGGGGAGTCAGGTACCCAGAGGGTGGACGGCCAGGGCGAGGCCGCCACACCGCGCTGGAGTCAGGGTACCGGTGAGGCGCAGGACGGAGCACCCGGCAGTAGCCTCCAGCAGACCCCCGCGCGGTTCCCTCGTCCCTCAGAAGAGGTGGAGAGGCGGAGGGGTGGGTCTTTTCATCTGCTGGCGGGTTGCCGGGATAACAGTATCCTCCGGGGAGGCATTGAACCCCTCTCAACTGCCCCCCGGAGGAGGCAGGGGAGTCAGGTACCCAGAGGGTGGACGGCCAGGGCGAGGCCGCCACACCGCGCTGGAGTCAGGGTACCGGTGAGGCGCAGGACGGAGCACCCGGCAGTAGCCTCCAGCAGACCCCCGCGCGGTTCCCTCGTCCCTCAGAAGAGGTGGAGAGGCGGAGGGGTGGGTCTTTTCATCTGCTGGCGGGTTGCCGGGATAACAGTATCCTCCGGGGAGGCATTGAACCCTTCTCAACTGCCCCCCGGAGGAGGCAGGGGAGTCAGGTACCCAGAGGGTGGACGGCCAGGGCGAGGCCGCCACAACCAGAGAACCAGAAAAAAGGGGTGAAATGGGAAAAAAGTACCCCAAAATAGTGTTCCATAAGGCGGGTAGAGTCCCCTGACAACTCCCCATACCTTTCTCCAGGGTGGGAAAAAGTACAAGTCAACTTTTGGAAGAACCAGAGAAAAGGGTGAAAATGGATAAATTGTATCCGAAAATAGTGTTCCAAAAGGCAGGTAGAGTCCCCTGACAACTCCCCATACCTTTCTCCAGGGTGGGAAAAAGTTTAAGTCAACTTTTGGAAGAACCAGAGAAAAGGGTGAAAATGGATAAATTGTATCCGAAAATAGTGTTCCAAAAGGCAGGTAGAGTCCCCTGACAACTCCCCCTACCTTTCTCCAGAGTCGGAAAAAGTCTAAGTTAACTTTTTGGAAGAACCATAAAAAGGGGTGAAAATGGATAAAATGTATCCCAAAATAGTGCCTCTTGAGGCGGGTAGAGTCCCCTGACAACTCCCCTTGCATTCCTCCAGACACCAGTTTGAAAACTTAAAGTTTTGTGAGAACCATGATTGGGGGTCCTCCAGGCAACAATTTCATCCGATCCAAAGTGCTCATGAGGCGGATACATTCCTCCATGATTTCCCCATCATGTGAAAATAGCTCGTTTTTTTCTAAGTGCTCTCAAAAACCGGGTTTCCGATTTCGTGCAGATGGTAGCTTGGAAAAGATGAATGAATTTTTTGGACGGAGGAGGGGAGCTCTCGTTTCCCCTCTCCGTTGTAAATTGCAACGGGGGAGTGCAAAAGTCTCCGGGGCTTCGTTCCGAAGCGCCGAAGACTTGACCCCCTCCCCCGTTGGCACTTTGCCGTTTTTCAAGAATTTTCAAAAACTTCATTTTTGATTATTTTAACATATAATTGACCGTTTTCTTTACTTTTTTTTGCTTTCCACGGGTGGAGGCGCATGGCAGGCCGCATATGAGCTTCCAAATTCGGCCTGGAACGTCCGGGAATTATGGGTTAAGCTCCATATACTGACGACTCCCATTAAAAGTGATTGAAATGTACAGGAATCTGTCCATTTCAATCACATTTGACGACGCATGCAGGGTGACCCTGGCTACACTTAAAGGGGGTCTACTTTGCGGTGCTTTACCGTCCGCCCATCGGCACCCATAGTCGGCCTTATTCACAGCAGCAACACCCAACCTCCATGGAGGATTTTGCTCGTGCCCCTGGCTACACTTAAAGGGGGTCTACTTTGCGGTGCTTTACCGTCCGCCCATCGGCACCCATAGTCGGCCTTATTCACAGCAGCAACACCCAACCTCCATGGAGGATTTTGCTCGTGCCCCTGGCTACACTTAAAGGGGGTCTACTTTGCGGTGCTTTACCGTCCGCCCATCGGCACCCATAGTCGGCCTTATTCACAGCAGCAACACTCAACCTCCATGGAGGATTTTGCTCGTGCCCCTGGCTACACTTAAAGGGGGTCTACTTTGCGGTGCTTTACCGTCCGCCCATCGGCACCCATAGTCGGCCTTCTTCACAGCAGCAGCACCCACTCTCCATGGAGGATGTTTCTCGTGCCCCTGGCTACACTTAAAGGGGGTCTACTTTGCGGTGCTTTACCGTCCGCCCATCAGCACCCATAGTCGGCCTTCTTCACAGCAGCAGCACCCAACCTCCATGGAGGATGTTTCTCATGCCCCTGGCTACACTTAAAGGGGGTCTACTTTGCGGTGCTTTACCGTCCGCCCATCGGCACCCATAGTCGGCCTTATTCACAGCAGCAACACCCAACCTCCAGTGTAGGATGTTATCATGCCCCTGGCAACACTGGTAAACACTGGTAACATATGTCTAGCCGCTGACAGGAACTTGACATCGGAACTTGACATCGCATTTCCATTGAGCGGACTCCCGTACATGGGAAGGGCAAGTCCCACGGTACCTCCGTTCATAAGGCTGACATTTGCCTTACAAAGTGAATGGCTTCCTGGTGATACTGCTTCTACCCGTCAGTGCTTAGATATTTTCCCGCTGAAAAAATGAATACAGAATTCCAACAAACTGTCATCAAATGTCTTTCTATTATGAATTTAGATTAAATGTATATCCCCATAATGACCTCAACAATAAAGTCTATGGCTTTTACTTCTTTACCAGGCTAGTTACATGATGTTGTCCAAATTACATTATATCTCATTACATTACTATGTTGTAACTTTAACTGTAAATATGTTCTTTCTACATTTCAAACCTTAGTTACTTTAATACCTGTTGAACCATTAGTTGACACATTACTCACAGGTCAGCTTCTTCAGTATTTCATTCTGGACTTACATCTCTCTGGTAGCCCCTTGGCCACTGATTCTTTATCTGTGTTGCCTGCTATAACTCAATCAATATTAGAGACATGTCAACATTCATCAAACAGTGTGTTATCCCCAGATATGGAGCAGGTCAATTCTAAAACTGTCAATCAATGGTCAGATTGAACAATGGAGTTGGGCCAGCCGGTTCCTTTCAGTCCCTAAATGAAAAATGTACATTGTAAAGTTTACAAACTGCGGAGACTTTAATGTCCATGTGTGCTGCGAGTCTAAACCTCTGGTTAGGGACTTTTTAAACCTCCTCGACTCTTTCGGTCTCATTCAGTCTGTAGCTGGCCCAACACACGATAAAGGACACACCTTAGACTTAGTATTATCGTTTGGACTGTCTATCTCTGAGGATGAAATCTGTGCAGGAACGCGTATCTCAGATCATTTACCGGTTCTGTTTACAACCTCGATCCCTTCTGTAGGAGTCGAATCACGTGCCCCTGCGAGTTGTCTGCGTTCAATTAACCCCTTGACTGCCTCACAGTTTTCAGATGCTTTTAATACTTATCTGATTTGTAAATTAGAGGTGAACTGTGCTTTTAGTACAGATGAGCTTATCTCTTTGTTTGATTGGACATGCACACTAATACTGGATTCCGTTGCTCCTTTTACGCTTAGACGCAACAAAGTTCTCTCAGAGCCGTGGCTCAATGATTGTACTTGCGCTTTTAGACGTGCTTGCAGGCGTGCAGATAGAAAATGGAAAAAGGATAAACTTTATGTCTCCTTAGAAATTCTTCGTGCTTGCCTTTCCCATTATCAGACGGCAGTCAAAGCAGCCAAAACAGAGTATATTTCTCTGTTAATCTCCAAAAACAGCCATAAACCTCAAGTTCTTTTTAATGTCCTCAATTCGATCATTAATCCTTGTGATGCTTCTCCAATTGTGCCATCAACTACTCTCTGCGATACATTTCTTACATGTGTTATCTGTTCTTAGGCTAGCCTATACTAGTGCTACCCCAGATCCTGCTCCCTTTCTGTGCCCTGCTGTCCTCGACCATTTTGAGCCTGTATCCCACTCTTCTCTCTCGGAAGTAGTCAAGCACCTGCGGCCGACAAACTGCACCTTAGACAGCATTCCCTCTCGCTTCCTTAGAGATGTTTTTGAATCAGTTGGAGCAAGTGTTTTATTGCTTGTAAACACCTCTCTTAGCTCAAGATGTGTCCCAGCTGCCTTCAAACATGCCGTGGTTAAGCCACTACTTATTATTTATTTATTTATTCATTTAGTTCTTTATTTTAATATTTATAACATAACATAGGATTCATAAAGTATTTTTAAAATAGTTTATACATTATTCAAATATACGAATCGTAGCAGAGGTTGTGCTAGACTTTTTCACTAGACTTTTTCACTGCCTGTCATTTTGACGGACAGGATCGTAAAATGTTCGTCAAAATTCAGTATTACCCGTCGGCCTTTACACTCTGGGGGGGGGGGGGGGGAAGAGAGAGAGAACTGTCAACGGGGGTGTGGGGGGGGGGGGGGGGGAGCACAGTCGTGAACTGTCAACGGGGGTCGGGGAGCACGCTTGTGAACTGTTAGCGCCGTGTTATGCCTACTGCACCTCGCGGGAGTGCGCACAGCACGGATTATCCTACGCTGTCATTGGAGGCAGTCGCAATTTTTACGGGCTCGCACTACCTGTTAGCATCTGGCATCTGTTAGCATCTAGCTCTTCTGCTTACAAACGTTTAGCCATCCCTGCTTATACAAGTAGTAGTTTTAGTAGTCTGCGATCTGCCGAGGCCTACTCCCACCTGTCGAGTACGGCTGTACTGAGGTGTTTTTCCTCCGGAGACGTCGCGAAGAGACGGAGCGGCTCCACCTGTTGCTGCATGCGATCTGCGATTTACGGAGGCCTGCTCGCCCTGAAGAGACGGAGCGGCTCCACCTGTTGCTGCCTGCGATCTGCGATCTACGGAGGCCTGCTCCCACCTGTAGAATATGGCTGCACTGGAGAGGTTTTTACCCCGGAGTCGTCGCGGAGAGACGGAGTGGATCCACACTTCGGCTTGGCCCGCTTCCACCGGGTGTGTGCTGCTGTACGGAGGAGGATTTTGCCACCGCTGGGGCCTGCTTTCCACCTGTCCTGGTTCTGCTGTTGCAGAGGCCTGCTTTCCACCTGTCCTGGTTCTGCTGTTGCAGAGGCCTGCTTTCACCTCGGGATACCACGGAGGGACCGGAGCACTTCCACGCTGCTGCTTTCGCCTGTCCTTTGCTGCTGTGCTGATTTTGCTCCAGGAACATCGTGGATACTGTGTGCTGGTCTGGGGAAATGGCCCATATCGGGATTCTGCTGTACCTGTTAACTGTTTTGGACTATGAGAAGATCTCTAGTCATTCTGAGAAGTCTACTGGATTCAGGTCTGTTCGGCCACCCGCAGTGGGCATCCCCTGCAAAGGTTCGGATGTGTTGCTCAAACAATTACCGGTTGCCTTGTCACAGACAATCTGCTCAACAAAATATGTTTGTCTTTTTTGTTTTCCTGCAATGATGGTTCTTCAGGACTGCTTCTTAAGCTCAAATCACACTCTCGCAGACTTTTCCGGTGTTTCTAAATTAGATGACAATGTATTTGTGTCGTTTAAGAGGAAAATATGCCTGTTTTTTGTTGTTGTTATTACTGTCAGGAAATGTCCAACCTAACCCTGGTCCGCCCAGTAGTAGTAGTAGTAGTGAGATCGCTACTCCTGCTGATTTTAAAGCTAGGTCTGGGTTGGGTTTCATCCACTTGAAAGTGCGCAGTCTGTTAGGTAAACTAGATTTTGTCCGTATCTGGGCAAGCTCGACTGACGCTGACGTCATTGTTTTATCAGAAACATGGCTAAACAAATCTATTTTGGCCTCTGACATTGCCTTAAATGGTTTTAATGTGTATCGTACCGACCGGCCTAATAAAGGTGGTGGCGTTGCCATTTATGTTAAGAATAAGTTCAGTGTAACCACATTAGTTTCCAAATCGATCAGTAAGCAATTTGAGTTTTTAGCCATACATATAGAAGTGGCAAAGGGTCAACAGGTCATGGTGGTGAGTTGTTACAGACCCCCCTCAGCTGTCAAAGACTCCTTGTCTTCACTAGCAAATCTGTTATCACAACTAGACTACAAGGAAATAGTGCTACTTGGAGATTTTAACTGGGACTGGTTAACTGCAGTGTCAGAGGATTTTAAAAACCTTTGTATCTCTTTAAATGTTACTATAAATAAATCCTCCCTAATTGATCTCATTTTAACTAATGTTCCCCATAAATATTCATCTGTGGGAGTATTTGCAAATGATCTGAGCGATCACTGTGTTGTAGCCACAATTAGGGAACTAAGGTCCAAAAGGTTAAACCTTGCATTATCATTAAGAGAGACAAAAAACATTTCGTGGAGCAGGGTTTTGTGCATGATCTGTTTGATTTTGATTGGGGTAAAATCGATCTGTGTGCTGATGTAGAAACTGCATGGTCTTATTTTTATCTTGGTTTTATGGAGATCATTGATAGACATGCACCCCTGCGTACAGTTAGAGTAAAGGGACGAGACAATCCTTGGTTTTCTGCTAATCTGTCCAGTCTCCTTCATGAGAGAAACAAGGCCTGGGCAAAGGCTAGGAGATCAGGCTCAGAGGTAGAATGGCTACGCTTTAGGCAGCTAAGAAATAGCTTCACATCGCAAATCAAAAGTGCTAAATCAAAGTAATATCTGTCAGTAACCACAAAGAATCAGAATAATCCTGGAACATTTTGGAAAGCCATTAAATCGTTATCCACCGGCGATATCCGTAATGAGCTACCTCCGTGCATTACCACAGCATCTGGCACCATATCGGATAGGGCTATTAAGCTCAATTGCTTTACTGAGCATTTTGTGTCCTGTGGTTCTCTATTTGATTCTTTCACTAACTCTGTCACTAACTCTGCTTCTGTGAACACTACAGTATGTGACTCTGAAAAACGTGTGTTGGAAAACCCTTTTAGTTTTACCCCTTTTACTGTTGATGTTGTTCGTGAAGCTTTAACCAAGCTAGATCCTAAAAAGCCGGCTGGCCCGGACCATGTTGAACCTTTCTTTTTAAAGATAGCTGCAGATTTTATTGCTCCACCTCTCACTACTCTTTTTAACCTCTCCCTCAGCACGAACACAATTCCAAAAGTGTGGAAGTCAGCATATGTCCTGCCTTTGCTAAAAGGAGGGGAGGCCACCTTATTAAATAACTATAGGCCAATCTCTAAGTTGTCAGTTCTGGCTAAGGTTCTTGAACGCCTAGTGAGTGAACAGGTAAAGGTGTTTTTATATACAAATGACATCCTTTCTAATCATCAGTCAGGCTTCAGAAAGCAACACAGCACCATCACTGCCACAATGAAAGTGGTGAATGATGTGGCGAGTATTTTAGATAATAAGCAGAGTTGTGCAGCTCTATTTATTGACTTTTCAAAAGCGTTTGACACCGTCGATCATCACATTTTAAAGCAGAAGCTAGCCAGTATAGGCATGTCCAGCCATGCAGTGGGTGGTTTGTAAACTACCTCTTTGAAAGGTCCCAATGTGTTCATTTTGATGGGTTGTCTTCTGAGTGGTTGAACATTGCAAATGGTGTTCCCCAAGGTTCTGTTTTAGGTCCACTTTTATTCTCCATCTACATCAACAGTTTAGGTGAAAATGTGGATGAAGCTACTTTACATTTGTATGCGGATGATACCGTGATGTACTGTGCAGGTCCCTCCATTAAAGAGGCTGTTGTTAAATTACAGGCTGTTTTTAACACTATTCAGACTCAGCTCTCTGAACTAAAGCTTCTTTTAAATGTTGAGAAAATCAAGGTAATGCTCTTCTCTAAAGCTAAAAAGACACCAGAGCCTGTTTTAGATATTGTAACTACGCAAGGAATACAACTTGAAGTGGTTACCTGTTACACATACCTTGGTATCTGGCTTGATGATTGTCTCACTTTTAAACTTCATGTCAATAACCTGCTTAAAAAGCTGAGGGTTAGGCTAGGTTTCTTCTACAGGAACAAGTCCTGTTTCTCGCTGGAGGCCAGGAAAAGGCTAGTCACTGTGACCTTTGACCTGTGCTGGACTCTGGGGATCTGGTCTATATGAATGCACCTGCCCATTGCCTGGTCAAGTTAGATGCTGCGTATCACAGTGCACTGAGATTTGTGACAAACTGTAAAGCATTAACCCATCACTGTACCCTGTATGCAAGGGCTGGTTTGCTTTCACTAACTGTACGGAGGCTCAGTCACTGGTACATTGTTATATACAAAGCCATGTTAGGAAAACTTCCATCTTATATCTGCTCCCTGATCTCACGGATAATTGTAAGTGGCTACTGCCTGAGATCGCATGCTGTGGTTTTATTAAATGTGCCAACTGCTAGGACTGTCTTAGGGAAGACAGCTTTTAGATGTGCAGCTCCTCTGTCTTGGAATAGTCTGCAAATTAAATGGAAACTGAACAATCTGGTGCCACTAAATGTTTTTAAAGCTCGGTTGGATGCTACTCAATCGGAAGCTATTGGTACCTGTTTATGTGGATAATTATGTAAATGATGCTGTATGATGTCCTTTTGTTGTTCTATTTATGTTTTTATGTTTCATGTGGAACTACTTGAGCAGGTCTCCCTTGAAAAAGAGATCAATGATCTCAATGGGATTTATCTGTATAAATAAAGGTTTGAAATGAAATGAAACTCACAGACATTTCAATGATTTGTACGGCAAAGTTGGGTTTGGAAACGGTATCATTTCCTTTTTGGCAGGCATGCTTAACACCGGAGCCTCGCTGCGGGGAAACTTTGGCGCTGTTCCGAGTTTGTTCTAATCCGTCACAATGACGGACTGCTTTCAGATTTTTCCGTCATTGTTAAAAAAAATCCGTCATAGACGGAAAATATTCGGTTAACGCGACCTCTGAATAGTAGATAGGATTACTTAAAATATAGTACCTTATATTTAATATTTTTTCCCTTTAGACCCTTGCGGTTTATTCTTAAAAACCCTTACCCTTACCCACCCCCCATTTTCCCTCTGCTGGTCTATGGCCTTGTAGAGGGTAACGGGGTACAGAGTCGCTTAGATAAGCGGGGGAGTGCATCTGATGAAGAGATACGTTGTTGTGCTCCCTATCTCTGTTTCTTATCCTATATCTAATATAACTGCTCGGGTTTTGATTGATTGAGTGGGAAGTTCATGAGATCTTTCTAGAGGGTTATCAAGAATAACTTTATTTGTTCTTGTTTTGTATCTACACTGAACAAAAATATAAATGCAACACTTTTGTTTTTGCTCCCATTTTTCTTGAGATGAACTCAAAGATCTAAAACATTTTCTACATACACAAAATAATCATTTCTCTCAAATATTGTTCACAAATCTGAAAAAATGTGTGATCGTGAGCACTTCTCCTTTGCCGAGATAATCCATCCCACCTCACAGGTGTGGCATATCAAGATGCTGATTAGACAGCATGATTATTGCACAGGTGTGCCTTAGGCTGGCCACAATAAAAGGCCACTCTGAAACGTGCATTTTTGCTTACCTGGGGGGGGGGGTCCGAAAACCAGTCAGTATCTGGTGTGACCACCATTTGCCTCACGCAGTGCAACACATCTCCTTCACATAGAGTTGATCAGGTTGTTGATTGTGGCCTGTGGAATGTTGGTCCACTCCTCTTCAATGGCTGTGCCAAGTTGCTGGATATTGGCAGGAACTGGAACACGCTGTCGTATACACCGATCCAGAGCATCCCAAACATGCTCAATGGGTGACATGTCCGGTGAGTATGCTGGCCATGCAAGAACTGGGATGTTTTCAGCCTCCAGGAATTGTGTACAGATCCTTGCAACATGGGGCCGTGCATTATTATGCTGGAACATGAGGTGATGGTCTTGGATGAATGGCACAACAATGGGCCTCAGGATCTCCTCACGGTATCTCTGTGCATTCACAATGCCATCAATAAAATGCACCTGTGTTCGTCGTCCATAACATACGCCTGCCCATACCATAACCCCACCACCACCATGGGCCACTCGATTCACAACATTGACATCAGAAAACTGCTCACCCACACGACGCCACACACGCTGTCTGCCATCTTCCCTGAACAGTGAAAACCGGGATTCATCCGTGAAGAGAACACCTCTCCAACGTGCCAGATGCCATCGAATGTGAGCATTTGCCCACTCAAGTCGGTTACGACGACGAACCGGAGTCAGGTCGAGACCCCGATGAGGACGACGAGCATGCAGATGAGCTTCCCTGAGATGGTTTCTGACAGTTTGTGCAGAAAGTCTTTGGTTATGCAAACCGATTGTTGCAGCAGCTGTCCGAGTGGCTGGTCTCAGACCATCTTGGAGGTGAACATGCTGGATGTGGAGGTCCTGGGCTGGTGTGGTTACACGTGGTCTGCGGTTGTGAGGCCGGTTGGATGTACTGCCAAATTCTCTGAAACGCCGTTGGAGACGGCTTATGGTAGAGAAATGAACATTCAATTCACGGGCAACAGCTCTGTTGGACATTCCTTCTGTCAGCATGCCAATTGCACGCTCCCTCAAAACTTGCGACATCTGTGGCATTGTGCCGTGTGATAAAACTGAACATTTTAGAGTGGCCTTTTATTGTGGCCAGCCTAAGGCACACCTGTGCAATAATCATGCTGTCTAATCAGCATCTTGATATGCCACACCTGTGAGGTGGGATGGATTATCTCGGCAAAGGAGAAGTGCTCACTATCACAGATTTTTTCAGATTTGTGAACAATATTTGAGAGAAATGGTTATTTTGTCTAACAATCTTTCTTTGAGGCCGTCTCCACTCAAAAAAAGAGCAGACAGCCTGGAACATATTGAGAAAACAAAACTTTATTGATGGTTATTGATTAGTGGAAGAACCATAGTACATGCACATACAATGACTGGGTAGGAAGCCTTGTTTTGAACCACAACACCTACTGGAAGCAGAGCCTGTATAAAGTAGTTGAGGAGTCAGACATTCAGCATAGTGAGGACAACGAGTGGTCCTGTTTCTGACGGACACGGGGGGGGGGTTCGAACCGTCGAGGCTCTGACTGCTGCCTTCTTTATGTGATGTATCTGAGAGTTGATCCTATCTAATGTTTAAAATACTTGAAAGGAGATATGTAACAACACCACTTATTGGGAATAGTTGTAAACAGAACGTGGCACAGGAAGCGGGCTGGCTTCAGAGTCCTGATACGTGTGGTGCTTTTCAAATACACTACAGAGGATTCCGTTCATTCTGTTTACATCATACTGTAGATTGTGTTATAATATTCAAACAGTTAATTTTCAAAGAGCAAAGTTTGAGTTGTAGAAAATAACAGAAAGGATGTCACATTAAGAATGAGAGAAAATAGAAGTTAAGGAAGGTTACAGCACTGATACTGTATGTCTCAGTTTTATGTGAAAAGGACGTGTGCAAAATGGTACAGTTGACAACAATGTCGATGTGTGAGAATCTAGATTGTGATTACATCATTTGTAAAGAGTTAATACAAATCAGGATATGCGATAGAAAATGAGATAGCTCGCCCTAACAACTGATCTACTCTTCTAAATCTAAAACATTATACCATTGTGTATTTCATATAAGAGAACATCTTCACTGCACAGTTCAATTATAATACATTGTTGGATTATTATACTGTACTTTATCCCTCTTCAAATGTAGTAATGAAAGAAATCAACAAAGAGATAAAATAGACACAGTGGCTTTGGCCACTGCTATATCTTTTTTTTAAATCTCTTCTGTAATATAAAAATCAACAATTATACCAATGAATATATTGGAAGTTTATATAAAAAACCTTTACGTCTACTCAGTACGGAAGAGAATTAGTGCCACAAAATAATACATCTTTAAATTCTTTGATTTAAAGTTTGACTTCTCCAGGAAGCAGTAATTCTAATTAGTCATATTCAATGAAGTGTTTTAATGAGGAGCTTACTCTTTTGCAGCTCACAGCGTATGGACCAAGCAATTAAATAGTTGAACAGTTTAGTTGCCATGGCAATTTTTTTTCTCCTAATTTATAGCTATGTACAATCTTCACTGTACGCACACACATGTCATATATTTCCATCAGACGGAAGTGGTGTAAGACATTAGCACAGGATGCAGTCAGTAAATACGCGGCTGCATAAAGTGCTGACTCACACCATTCTCTCCCAGAGGAAACCAAGCTGACCTGGACCTCTATGGAAGCTGAGAGCAGCTGGCACTGCCAATACTTGTTGTTGCATGTTTTATTAAGTGATCACAACTTAATGACCCTCTTTATCAAGATAAAAAAGCAGAAATGCCCTTTTTACAAAATGGTGTTATATTTTTGGAATATAAAACAAAGAATAGTGGTTTATGAAAACACATTGCATTCACCAAAGGGTTTTAAGTCTCTCTTTGACTTAAAGATTGCACAATGATTTTATTTAAACCAGATTTATTGTCACCCTGTCTAATCAATATACCCATAGCGGCTGATGGTGTGAGTTGTTGTGGTGATTATGTCAGTCAATAATTGTGTTTTTGCATGATCAGTATGTCGAGCACACTGACCTAAATCATATCTCATTAGATCAGATGCTAAATCAGCATTAAGCAATAAGTAAAATACTGCTTTTGCAACAAACTGCTTGATTGAATTGCACTGGTATAGAAACCTCTTGGCTCCAAGTTTACTTCCTGCCAGCTGTTGGTCCTAATTTCAAATACTGTCAGACAGATTAAAGGACTGGTGCTGGAAAAAGTCCTAAATCCACAAAATAAGGCCTGTGGTTAACACAGGCAAAATACATTTCTCGTTTGTTCTACGATTTGAAATACGTCAGTTGTTGAATGTCTGAAGCTTTTACCCGTCTCAAAAAAACGGTGGTTGCTAAAAAAGGCTAACATCATAATGCATGAGTCTTTAGCTTAGCGGTGGTGATGCGCTGCCATGGGACCGTAATGTCGTTCCGTTATAGCCTAATGTTAGATACCTACTTCTTGACAGTGCAGTTATGCTTCAAAAATAATAAAGTGATAATATGTGTAGATTATGCGGCTAAACATTTAAGCATCATAAACGTGTTTTAGCTGCAGAGCTTTTGTCAGCATATTCCAAAATCCAATGGGAAAATGCTATTGCCTCTTTTCGAGGACTACAGAAATGTGTCATCGCTGCACCACTCTACTGTAGCCACATTTTAAACCTTTATTTTCAGGTTAATTAACGTATGAAACAAGCCAATCTTAAAACAGGGTGTTGTGGAAGTTCGCTGGATAATATATCAGATAGAGCAGGGATTGTGTTATTATGAAATACTTAGATGATTTATTTCCTCCCTTTTTTAAATGGAATGCAATTTCATATGTTACAAAACAAAAACACATCATATCGCACTCAATACAAAATTGGGCTACAATACATGCAGACATAGCATTTTGTTTTGGTATTATTATTGTTATCTTGCTTTTTGCAAAATAACCATAAGCATATGATAGTAACGTTGCAGTCACAAGTAATAAAGCTTGTTGTCGAGGTCACTTACGAACAGCATAATGGCTGTTCTCAGCTTCTCTCTCTCCGCCCTCAGAAGTTGTCCCTGGGTTTCCAGGCTTCTTCGCTTCTTCACAAACCAATGGCGGAGAAAAAGCTAGCTAAACTGAAAGAGGAAGTACCAAAAGAAGCTGAGACGATAAAAACAACAATACTTGACTAGCATAGTCACTTTAACACTAACAAAACGTAAGAACACTCCAAAAAGTGACTCTCTCACAGGGTTGGAGTTCTATACAAGCCCGAACTGTTTGAATCTGATACATATTGTATTTGTGTCTCATCATTACTCTAGCAGCTCTCTATGGAAAACCTACAGCTGATAATCTAGGTTTAAATCTTCAGAAATTAAAAACCCACAATATCAAAATACACAGCACAAAATATCTGAGGTATAAGATGAAAAATATCAGCTGTCGTTTTCTTTTTTCTTTTTTCGTTCTTAGAAGACGCTGAAATGATGCACAGACTGCATGTATACCCAGGCCTCAGGAACGTCTCTCTGGTTGCATTCGCTCACACACACTTTCTGTCCTGTGGGAAGGTTGGGTTCAGGTTGGAGGTGTTGCTAATAGGGAGCAAAGCGGCTGTAGCCTCCCCGGTATATACTAGCCTGGAGAGAGGACAGCACGAGCCCCACATCGTCGGCATGGCTCCGACTTTTCGCGTCTGTCAGTGGGGTGAAGGCGTTCTGAAACACACGTGCGCACACACACACACACACACACACACACACACACACACACACACACACACACAAGAATGCACAGCCACACACAGATATTCATGGAAACACACACACCAGGAACCCTCATTAGCCCCTTTGGTCCAGCACTTCTTCAACTGGAGTTTCAACATTACATTACCGTTATTCCAGTGCAAACCCATGGAGATGAAAAGACCAATGACCGGAGCAACCGTCATGCAGCAAGCACAGCAAGACGCTTCATGCCGGGGGAACATGCCCACTGCTACGTGAAAGAAATGCAGTCAATACAACCATAGAAAAGTGCAGTAAAAGATACATCAACAGCTAGATCAAAAGGTGTTTTGAAACCGATGTGAACCAGGGTTAGCTAAATGTTTGGGACGGATCATGCTGGCTTCGCTGGGTGGAGCTGATGGAGCTTCTGAGGCAGCTGCATTTCAAGTATTTTATGAAGTGTGCTTTGTTTCTGAAAAACTGTTGAAAGTGTATGTTAAAACCATGTGCCTCGGTGTGTGTCCAGATGAAACTGCATGTATGAATCTGATCAGCATGCTTGTTATCAAGCTCTTCAAAGTAGGAGTTACGTTTGGTTCTAACTGACCAAACATTCTCAGGAATACTGAGAATGCTCTCAGTCACATTTCCCCTTACATTCCTTATCAAGGTATAATCACATGTCGGCTGGATCAAAACGGCCTTTAGGGTGTGTTTAACACATTGAATGATTTGTATTACTTGTTATACTTATTTCTGGCACATATAAAGTGCACTGCTGCCTTACCAGTTAAAAACAACATTGCATTTGGTCTTCGCATAACATAATTATATTCTTATTAAGGTAGATCTAGTACAGTATCAAGTAGCCATTTAAGACATGTGGAGAGGCATATTAATGCTATATGTAAAATGGGTCTTCAGACGGATGTCAGCTAAACAGACCCCTCGTTTTACACACACACAAATCATAGAGATGCAATGCTCTCTTGATTGTTGGTGAAGCAGGTCAAGGGACATTACTCGAGGAAAAAAGTGTTCCAATCAGAGGGGTGAAATCAAATGTAAAACTTGATTCTGTTGATTGTCTTGAAGAAGGGGGGTGCTTTGCAGCAGTCCACTCACATTGATATGAATGCCTGGTAAATTACCTCAAGGCTGCTCCCATGTATCCTCATTCATCTCTCCTCAGAGATCTGTCTGCGCTGCTTGACCCTCAATCCTCAGAGAACAGATAGTATGCTTCATTCAACCTGATCTCACCAGAATGCGTGACTCCACCACGACTCCTTTACACCACAATGCGTGGTGGAGTCACGAACTTTGTTACATTTACGTGTCGGCACCACGCAAACAACCCCAACGACCCCTTTGTCGTGGTGCACACACGCATTCTACAACGTCCTGCAGTGAGCTTTTATTCTATACAACGTTTTTTAAATCTACTTTATAGCGTGTAGTAACTCACGGGAGGCTTCTTTTATTTTATTTGTATTCAGAATTATTTTTATTTTTCGTCAGAATGTAAAAATTACATTAGTTACGAATTTGTGTTCTCAAAAAACAGTGCATTGTGTGTAATGCAACTGTGATTTTTATTAAATTAGCCAGAGCTTCAGCTGTGTCCAATAGATTGTTCCCTTTAGTTAACGTTATTTAAAAGATAATGATCATGTCCCCTGTATTGTATTACGAGCGTCCATTCCCATTGGATAACGGAGAATTTTACACCCGGAAGTAAGTAGCCTATTCTCCTTACTGTCGATTGATTTTACAGTGATATATGCACTACTCATCGACTAAAAAACACCAGCTTATCCTTGTTAATTACACAACATTGATTGGTTTGAATTGTGTGCAATGCTTTTGTATTTTCGCCCTTGGATTCGGAGAAACAAATATTTTTTCGGAGTTTTAGGACGGCAGAAGACACTACACTACCCAGAATCCTCAGCTATCGTTTGGGACTACACCATGTGCTTAGCTTGACAAACCCCGTGATCAGTTCTCAACCTCTGTGATTGGATGCGCGACGTTTACACAGAGCGTCAAAAAGGACTTTGAAATGGAATGAAACCCATCGACGGCACACTATTCAAAACAGGAATCGAACGTGTCCTACCCCCCCCCCCCCCCCTTAGATCACAGGCTCCTCCAACAGTGCTACGCAATAAAACAGATAGGCTACACAGAACAAATTGTGAAATAGTGCAATAAGAGTCTACAAGTGATTGGAATATGATATATTAGATAAATAATTTCTAAGTAGCAGCCAGATGAATGTTATTTATTTCTAAGTTCAGGTGTTTAAAGTCTTCTGGCCTGTGGGATGAAGCTGTCTCTGTGTCTGGTGGTTTTAGTCCGAATGCTGTGGTACCGCCTGCCAGACTGCAGCAGACAGAACCGTTTGTGGCTGGGGTGATGGGGTCTTTTATAATCCTGAGGGCTTTCTTTAAGGTTAACCTGGTATTTTACTCCACTACATTTATTTTAGTTACTTTACAGATTTGGATTAATGATGTGAAATATAAACAACCCTTAAATTAGACTTTAGTTACACCTGAGTGAAATTCAGTGAAGGTGATTGTCAAGTGCCAACAATCAGGCGAGATATTTGATAGTTGGTGCTTGAGAAGACTACATATTTATCTGCAGATCCGTTTAATGCATATTCATTACTCGTTATTCTCTAATAGTTCATTAAAGACTGTATATAATTGCTATTTTGCACATCCCTTTCAAGATTTCAAGATTTTCTAAGGTTTATTGACATATCATATACACAACAGTGTAGTTATGCAATGAATGAAAAACTTGGGTCACAGGTTCCTCAACAGTGCATTACAAGACATCTATCAATGTGTGTATACTTCCACCATCACACTGTCGTATTCTGCACATTTCTTTAAATAAAGCCTTATTAGTTTGTCTGTTTTGCACATCCTCCTATCAGGCACTAAACTGTTGTATTCTAGATATCATTTGAGTATCTTCTTGATATGTTCTATTCTATATTTATATAATTGACCTTCTACTTTCCCACTATTTTGTATGTACTCTTAATATTTAAATGTTTTCAAAAAATATAACACATTCAAAAGTGCTTTACAAAAATGAAAGACATTAAGAAAAAGGCATTTTAAACAGTCATGCATTGCAATTACTCTAAACGTGTAATAACGTGCTTTAACCAGTAGGTGGTTTGGGTTAAAAGGCTGTCAAGTTTACAGTGTTAACAAAATAAAATATACTGCTGTTTCTGGTTTAGTTTACGACGAATATTATTTTGTTATTGTTTTGATATTTGTAACACAAAAGCGATGGAAAAACCCCACAGCAACACAGAAAAGATGGTCTTAACATGACCCAGTCGTCTAGTAGTTAATAAAAAACAATAATATCAAAACAAAATATTACTACTAACTTTATTGTGAAATTAAAACAGAACGGTAAAAGAATAGTTTCCGGTCTATTCTAAGCCCGATCTCTGTAGATAAATAAATAACTACGACAGAAGTGTAATATTTAATGCAGCCAAACCATTTATTACAATGCATTCATGTGATGACTTTCAAAGAGTAAAGCAAGCACTGCTGAATAAAGTATGATTTTATCTTTTACGAAACGTTTTTTTTTCATATGGAATGCAGTTGGAGGTCAACCAATCAAAGAGCTTGAGGACTGATCACGGGGTTTGTCAAGCTAAGCACATGGTGTAGTCCCAAACGAAAGCTGAGGATTATGGGTAGTGTAGTGTCTTCTGCCATCCAAAAACTCCTAAAAAATATTTTTTTCTCCGAATCGAAGGGGGAAAATACAAAAGCATTGCACACAATTTGGTGTTTTTTAGTCGATGAGTAGTGCAGATATCACTGTAAAATCAATCGACAGTAAGGAGAATACTTACTTCCGGGTGTACAATTCTCCGTTATCCAATGGGAATGGACGCTCGTAATACAATACAGGGGACATGATCATTATCTTTTAAATAACGTTAACTAAAGGGAACAATCTATTTGACACAGCTGAAGCTCTGGCCTTCCTTAAAAACTAACTAATTTAATACAAATCACAGTTGCATTACACACAATGCACTGTTTTTTGAGAACACAAATTCGTAACTAATGTAATTTTTACATTCTGACGAAAAATAAAAATAATTATGAATACAAATAAAATAAAAGAAGCCTCCCGTGAGTTACTACAAGCTATAAAGTAGATTTAAAAAACGTTGTATAGAATAAAAGCTCACTGCAGGACGTTGTAGAAATGCGTGTGTGCACCACGACAAAGGAGCCTCATTCACTTTACATTGGGGTTGTTTGCGTGGTGCAGACACGTAAATGTAACAAAGTTCATGACTCCACCACGCATTGTGGTGTAAAGGAGTCGTGGTGGAGTCACGCATTCTGGTGAGATCAGGTTGGCTTCATTATGGCAGAGTGGAACCATTTCCAGGTCAAACAAGGATTGGGGGGCCATCAAATAAGTTTCATACTGAAGGTCCAAACATAATTTACCATTAGTAATGGACTTCAAATGCTCACCAGATGCACAAGGTAACATAAGGTACATGGTGTACTTTTCCTCCACTACATGTATTAATACCTTTAGTTACTTCACAGATCTGGATGAATGATGTGAAATATAACCAAGTGTTGAATCAGACTTTAGTTCCACCTGGAGTAAATTCACCAGCTGCCCTGCAGTATACAAAGTCATTCAAACTAGCTGCACCTTCACCAGCTTTGAGAACACTTTCATGATCAATCATTATAAAACATATCATATATATTATTCTGAAATGGATCAATCTGCACAATGACTACTATACTTACTATACTATGATGCTAATACTTTTGTACTTTTACTTAAAGTGGACCTATCATGCTATATTGGAAAAATATATGGTAGTTCCATACCTATACAAAACATGTCTGTGAAGTTTTTTTTCAAAATACCAAACAGATCACCCATTGCAGCCGTGCCTCAAACTGCTCATACCCCTCTGTTGCAGCTCTGTTAGAGAAACGCAGATTTTGAGTCCTTAGATTAAAAAAAGCGGAGGAGGCGGAGCTAATGCCTGATCAGAATTCTACCGGAGATAAAGTTAAATTCTGCTGTGATAAAATGCATCCTGTTCTAAAACACATCAAGGATTATTTCTGAAACAGTATGGAGCTCAAATGCTTTTTCTCTTGAGGGTTTATCACGAGGTGAGTTCCTTTTTTATATCCTGCTTTTTAAACACATGTGCTCTCCAGTACAGGTTAGCTTTGAGTGTTAGCGAGCCTTGCTAATGTAAACAAAGACGAGATTACGTCCAAAACACATCAGGCATTGTTTCTGATAGCAACTTTCTGTGGGTCCGCCGCCGATTTGACATCAGATCGGCGGCAAATCTGTATCCGCTCATTATACCCCCGTTTTTAAAAGATTTGGGTACGGAGGAAAAGAGAGAGGGTTTTATTTTCTGACGCTACGTGAGTTCCCCGACGCACCGGGGACACATATTTATGTATAAAAGACATCAAAATGTGCATTTTGCATGATAGGTCCCCATTAAGTACAATATCTGAATACTACTTCCACCTCAGCTGATTTGTGACACATTTCCTATTACTATGTGAACAATGAAGCCATGGACAATATCATAACAACAGCATATTTCCCAGTTATTGGTCTATTGCACTGACATCTGACCGACAATGTTCTTGTGTTTGCCAACACTCTGAGCTGTGGGTTTGGACGGCTATGTTGCTCACCGGTCCGCCCAGCTCATTTCTTTCTTCCTGGCCCCCTCCCAGTGTGTGGCGTCGCAACGGATTTAATTATCAAAATGACTAATTATTTCATTACCAGGGATTGCAGGTTGAGGTGGTATACATCAAATTATAAATATAATAACTAACATGGACTGGGCTGCCAAGGCATGAAGACATTCATCACCTTCTACAGGCGGGATTAATGTGTAATTTGGACTGCCGTTAGCAGGACAGACAAATTAAATTAAAGTGAGGAGATGTCAACGCTGCAGAAAAGCTTATACACAGCAACTGAAGAAAATAATGGGGTGGGGGAGGGAGACAGTATGGAGGAGGATGAAGATTGTGGAGTGCAGTTGGTGAAATTTGATCAACCTTTTCTTATTATGAGGTTGAAATTAAACTTATTTTTAAAACGACCAGTCTTGATCCAGAGAATTAAACCAACAATGGACATATAACCTTCTCTTTTTCTATATGAGCCTAAATTCCCCTTTTCCACCACCGGTTTGGAGCCCAAAAAAAATCTTCCCATTTGGAACCGACAATCTGCTGGGCTGGAACCGAGAACCCAGTACCAAAACAGCCTTAGGGCACAGACTGCAGCGGTAAAAGACAAAACATATTTCCCCCAATTGCATCCATCCATCCATAGATCCATCCATCCATCTTCTCCCGCTTATCCGTGGTCGGGTCGCGGGGGTAGCAGTTCCAGCAGAGAGCCCCAAACTTTCTTTTCCCCGGCGACATCAACCAGCTCTGACTGGGGGATCCCAAGGCGCTCCCAGGCCAGCGAAGAGATATAATCCCTCCACCTGGTCTTAGGTCTACCCCTTGGTCTCTTCCCAGCTGGACGTGCCTGGAACACCTCCCTAGGGAGGCGCCCAGGTGGCATCCTAACTAGGTGCCCGAACCACCTCAACTGGCTCCTTTCGAGGCGAAGGAGGAGCGGTTCAACTCCGAGTCCCTCCCTGATGACCGAACTTCTCACCTTATCCCTAAGGGAGACACCAGCCACCCGGCGGAGGAAACCCATCTCGACCGCTTGTATCCGCGATCTCGTTCTTTCGGTCATAACCCATCCTTCATGACCATAGGTGAGGGTAGGAACGAAAATGGCCCGGTAGACAGAGAGCTTTGCCTTCTGGCTCAGCTCCCTTTTCGTCACAACGGTGCGGTAAAGCGACAGCAGTACCGCTCCCGCTGCTCCGGTTCTCCGGCCCATCTCACGCTCCATTGTTCCCTCACTCCAGAACAAGACCCCGAGATACTTGAACTCCTTCACTTGGGGTAAGGACTCATTCCCTACTTGGAGTGGACAGTCCATCGGTTTCCTGCTGAGAACCATGGCCTCAGATTTGGAGGTGCTGTTCCTCATCCCAGCCGCTTCACACTCGGTTGCGAACCGATCCAGTGAGTGCTGAAGGTCGCAGACCGATGAAGACCATTAGAACCACATCATCTGCAAAAAGCAGTGGTGCAATCCTTAGTCCACCGAACTGCAGACCCCCTCCCCCACGACTACCACTCGAAATCCGATCCATGTATATTACAAACAGGAATTACAACAAGGCTGCTTTGTCACCAATCCTGTTTGTAATATACATGGATCCAATTGCATCAGAAAATATAATTGTCTCAATACACCATGGAGTTCTGCAAGGTTCTGTACTTGGACCTATTCTTATCTTCTTATCTATGCCTACTTTAGGCAATATTCTTAAAAACAATACACAAACATAATACCCAAATAAAAACTGATGCATTTCAAGCTAGTAGTTATTGTAATTGGCCTCAAACACCGCCAAAATGCATTATGTAATGATATATGGTCTTCTATCATAATATTTGTTTCAGACTCTACAGTTGATACGGTGGCCAGTGTATTGACTAGGAAACAAGTTCATATTTATAAGATATATATGTTAACTTCTTTCCCTGTAAAAATCCAGAATAAAATTAATAATTCACTCTCCTTACCTTCAAAGCCTTCAATGATCAGGCAACAACTTATGTTAAAGTACTTACAATACAATATTATCCCACTTGAAGACACATTTGACAGTAGGCTTATGGCGTGCCTCTTTGAAAAAGCTTAGTTGGTTCCAGCTCAGGCTTACCTTGGACCAGCCCCTAGTTAAGATGCTATGGTGCATTATTGGACGATGTATATTTTGTAATATAGGCATAAAGAAAGGAGCATTTCTATCATATTTATGTGATGTCATATCAATGCTGATTGGAAACTAAGCAGTTAAGTGGAGATGTTCCATTGTGATTGCATCCTGGTGCCAGAACAGTGAACCAGCTCTACAGTATAACTGCAGACACTAATGGCGCATTTCCACTACAGCGCGGAGCTCGCTTTAAGCGTGCCGAGCCGTGCCCGGCCCGTTTTTGGTTGCGTTTCCACTTAGCGTAGTTCCGGCTAGCAGGTACTATTTCACAGTTTTTCTGGCCCCATAAAATCGAGGTTCTTTCCGGGCCAACAACCAGGCTGAGTCGGGCTGAGTATGCTAAACTAGAGAGAGAATCGCTGTCAAGGGGGCTACAACTACAACAAGATGAACATATTTGACTGTGATTTAATTGTAATACACGTTACAAAGTGATGCCGAAGTAACAACATACAGATACCGGTTAGTAAAAACCATGAATTAACGCTTTGACAAGTCTGCAGACAGACGGCAGGCGAAAAACCATTTTAACATGCGTGTTTTCTAAATGGAGCTTGGCTAAGCTAACGTTATAAATGCTCCGACCGTCCACACTCACAACAACGGCCTATACAGACATAAATAAACCAGCGACTGTATTCGCCATGACTCAGGCAGTCTGTGGTTTGTACTTGTTTAACTTGTGTCTAGTTTCTGAACAGATATGAGGAGCTGTGAGCTCTGAGGGCTAACAACTAACGGCTGATGTTTGGTTTTGTGGTTCGCATTGAAGATGACGTCATGGCTCCGCCTACACTGCGTTACTATAGTTACTGCCCCAGCTAGCTGGAAACGCAGCATAAAGTGAGCCAGTCCTAACGAGGCCTAACCATACCGAGCAAGGCCGAGCGAGGCCGAGCGAGGCCCTGTAGTGGAAATGCGCCATAAGAGGAGAGTGTGATTCGTAGTCTAGAAGAGGGAGATGTCCACAAGAATCCTATGTGTTTAACTTACTGTGATAATGTATTTTTATGCTTCGCACGGTTTTAAAATAAATATGCCACCAAAACTCAGTTTCCATCTTTTCCATAAACACCAAAAGGAATGTTTGGTCAGTGAGTCTCACTCCTCTCAAGTGTGTGCAGCTCTCAGAGATCATGCCGATGACATGCAAGATGCTTGAGCTCACATGTGTATTTGGAGACATGTTTGTCTGAAGAAAGGAAGTGGTATAATGAATGCAGGACAGATGTGTGGCAGGTCTTACCATGGCACCAACGCTGTATGTGGCTGCTGGAGTGAGTGTGTGGCTGTAGGGGTCGGCAGCGTATACTCGTCCGTAACTGAAATACATGAGATAACAGGGTGGTTAAAATAAACTACGCTTGGCTGTCAAATGGAGACTCTAAATAACTACTCATGGCTTTTTTATTGATTTTTTACCGTAATTCAACAAAAAGTATTCTATAGGATACAACATTCACAACATTTCAAAAAGTAACTGAATGTTATTGATCTGCAGGTCTTTGAAGCTTTATAGACACAAAATATTCACTATATGCTGATACCTCAAATTGTAAAAAGTAACTGATCCTTAATTATTATGAACTAAAAAGCTAAATGTTTGAGTTACTGATGATTTTGATGTAAAGTTAGTATTTATGTTTTGTCATAACCAACACAAAACATATCCTACCAATGAAATGGCAAACTGTGTTGCTCAGAACATCCCATATCAATGTTTTAGAATGTGATGCGCCTTTAAGGACAACATCATGTCTTCTGAAAGTTAGCAATCACTCTTTTTAATATTTCATTCAGCAGTAAAAGTGCACTACAGTTAAACAGTGTAACATGATGCAATGTTCTAAACATCATGGCAGTCTTCCAGTTACATTGAAATATTGGTTCTGTGTATGATTATAGCCTTTAGCTTGATAGTGGCACAACAAGAAGCATCACCATAATTATCTGATGAACATTATCCAACTCCGTCTGACCAGAGGCTGTGAACCACATATTGGAGAGGACCAATATTGGCTCTGTACAGACACGTGCATGTTAATGAACACAAGGGTTCTGATGTAATAACACAGGGAAAAGTCAGAATAAATTAGCATTATGAAATAATCAAAGAGTCAGTCTATTTTTAGACGGAAATAATCTGCAGCAGTGTTTATTCCAAGAGAGCAGCCATGCTGTGGACAACCAGCCCCCCCTCCCCCAACTCCCTTTCCCCTGCTGTGTCCTATCCCAGTCATGGTAAGGGCCAATCAGGGGCCAGGGCCTGTGCCTATAATTTAGCTGATTTGCATAGCAGCACAGTGGTTGAAGCGATTAGAAGTTAATCCCGATTAGTCTTGGACATTGCTATTCACCATGCAGCCCCCCCAACACCCACACCCACCCAGCACCGCTGCTGACCTATCTTATCTCCCAGAGCAGAGCCCTAACCCACCATCACTGTGTGCGCGTGTGTGTGTGTGTGTGTGTGTGTGTGTGTGTGTGTGTGTGTGTGTGTGTGTGGCGTGTGTGTGTGGGTGCGTGCATGGGTGTGTGTGTACGTGCGTGTGTATGTGTGTGTGTGTGTGTGTGTGTGTGTGTGTGTGGGTGTGTGTGTGTGTGTGTGTGTGTGTGTGTGTGTGTGTGTGTGTGTGTGTGTGTGTGTGTGTGTGTGTGTGTGTGTGTGTGTGTGTGTGTGTGTGTGTGTGTGTGTGTGTGTGTGTGTGTGTGTGTGTGTGTGTGTGTGTGTGTGTGTGTGCGTGCATGTGGGTGGTGTGTGTGTGTGGGTGTGTGTGTGTGTGTGTGTGTGTGTGTGTGTGTGTGTGTGTGTGTGTGTGTGTGTGTGTGTGTGTGTGTGTGTGTGTGTGTGTGTGTGTGTGTGTGTGTGCGTGCGTGTGAGCGAGAGAGAGAGAATGTGGTAAGCTGCAAGTACATCAGAAATTCAAATGCAATTTGAGTCAAATGCATTTTTGAAATGACCCTGAGGTGAAAAGACAGAGGGAAACAACATGTCCGACAGCTCTATAGCACCTGCTCTTTGAGGACCTGCTCTTTGAGGACCTGCTCTTTGAGGACCTGCTCTAACACACACGAGAGGCTTCTCAATACTCAAATTTCCCCTCCTCGACTCCCCTCCTCGACTCCCCTCCTCGAGACTTAGACCCGCCCACAGGAGATGCGAGCGGAGGACCGAGGAGGGGAACCGAGGAGAGAGGAGGGGAAGCAGCAGACGTTTAAAGAAATGAGAACTCCTCTCCTCTGAGCGGTCATATTAAAGCGACGTCCGTTCATTATGACGTGGCAACAGCTGCATCAGCTGTCGAGTGTTTTGTCATATTTTATAATCTCTGTTAGATCAGCTGAACATTGTTCCCCCACATATTTTATTTGAATTCATTGAGAGTGCGGTATAATGAGACAATAACAGGCTACAGATGCGGACACACACACACAAATATATTTATATAAATATATACAATTTAAAGTATGAGAGCACTCTCATAATAACGTAACACAGTCAGAGACTGGATATACCCCCCCCCCCCACTCTCTCTCTGGTCGCTGAAATGGGGAATTGAAATTACGGGCCAAAAGTTGTATTTGCAAGTATTAAAAGTAAGGACATCAAACCAACTGAGACCCGTCTGTCCGCGGCATCTGCGCACTGTACAACACACACCTACACACTGTACAACACACACCTACACACTGTACAACACACACCTACATACTGTACCACACACACCTACAGCTGCTAAAGCATAATCAGGCTACAGCCGTTGTGTATTTTATTATGTGAAGCACTAAATGGTTTTAGAAAAATATGGACTCTTTGTAGATATCTACTAAACTAAAGCAAATAAAGAGAGTAGGCCTGTTATACTGAGTGATATATATTTTACACACTGCTCTGCTTTCTGCAGGACCTCACAGCTGTTCTCACTGTAAACATCGCGTTGCGATGAGAGCAGGTTCTCAAATAATATCCAGGGGATGCATGCAGAGCTGTCATTGGCTGAGATAAGTCCGGCCGTGCGTCACGCCTCCACCGTTCCCGGAAATGCATCCGCGGAGGAGCCGTGGAGGAACCATCAGTGTATCCTCGGTTATAGCTCCTCCAGAGAGCCTCCTCGATGCTCGATCCTCGGTCCTCGGTGTGCATTTAGAGAAATGAGACGTCCTTCAAAATGGCGCGCTGAAATTCATTTCCGGGTCACGACCGGAGGACCGAGGAGTCGAGGAGTCGAGGAGGGGAAATTTGAGTATTGAGAAGCCTCTACGGTGTTCTGGATATACTGAATGAAGAAACATTTCAAATACAATGTACAGTTATGCTTCTAAAGCAATGTCCTGCAGATCGATGCCCTAACTCTGCTGTTTTCTTGGCCGTTAAGCAGAGAAATAACCGTGTTTTCATTTCAAAATAATGAACCTTTATGATAAGTAGCAAGCGTATTATTTCTGAAAAAGAAAAGAAGATCTCTCTGTATGTTTCTAGTTACGAAGTGGGAGTCACTAAGCAGATTGTGTGGCTCCGCAGGATGAGCTGCGCTCAGTCTCGACCTGATGATGGCGCTACTGAACAATCCAGTTTCTTATGTTGCTTGAAGACCGGACTCCACCACCTTTCCCTTCAAAAACCTTTCTCACCCATCTTCACAAATACTTCATGTTTATAATGTCCTACATTGGCCCTTCTTAGTATATACAGTATATATGACGAATAGTCTACATATTTTTATCTTTCACTGTCATTATGTATTTGTACTTTTTAGTTCTGTTTAATTTTCTATTTTGTACCTTATCTTATTTCATTCTTTTTTATTGTGACCAGATAAATGACCTTGTTACAGAAACATGTTGACAAAAGTATCTCCTGCACATGTGTGTAGTGCTGTGTGAATGCTCATATGTGCACGAGTAGCTGCATTGCATTAGCACTGCTCAGTCTGCCAGCCTCCTGAGAGCAGCTGCTGCCCCCCCCCCATCTGTGACCCTTGTGGCATGAACATCACCAACATGGTGCCAGGGTGGCCCCCCCACAGCTGGGTGCAAGTCCTCATGCCACGCCAGACCAAGGGGGAACATTAAAGCAGGGCTTTGTTCAGGGTCTGTTTAAGGCTTGAGGCAAGTTGCCAGCATAGTGAACCCGGAGATGTTGAGGACCCCAACGTTTTATTTAAAAAATGTATAGTACTGGTCCCCAGCACTGACGGATGCTAACCTGCAAATAATGGAGTACTGGTACTTCCCCCCCCCCCCCCAATTCAAGCCCTGACAATAACATTAACACAATGTTACAGATAGGCAAAAACCTTTTTTTCTTGCATCAGTTGTCACTAAACTGATACTATACGTACGGATGCAGTTGCACTTCTAATCCTGGCTCTGCCTTCAGTCTTGCTTTGTTTATATAGCCAGTGTCATTATTAATGAGCATGATAGCATCTTTTCAAGAGGAACTATATGTACCTACTTAGTCTGCTAACATATTAGCTGCTCTATTGTCTTCAGCCAAAGCCCTCTGTATAACAATTGGACAACACACCCCTGAATTACACAGATGGTATTTCTGCCCTTTAAGATGTTAACCCAAGCTCGTAATAAATCTGAAGTTTGGGAAAGTGAGGCAGAAAATAAATTATGCATGAAAAGGAGTTACATGCAATTATAAACAAAAATTACACACCAGCGCCTACTAAATTAACACAAATAATTAATAGTGTTCTGAACATATCTATTATTAGTAGAGTGGGGGAGGACGTGTGGGAGATAAACACCCTGACATCTTTCTTCAGCCCCTGAAACCACTGTTATATCTCTCACAGGATCCGCCCTCTACTGGACTCTATGGGTACTACCATCTATGCAAGCATTCACCTACTGAGATGTCTATAGATGTAGCCGGCCTTGGGGCGGGCCTACCTGAATGAGTGCGCATCTCACCGAATAAAAGGAGGCCTCGCCTCCTGCCCACCATCCCTTTCTCTTCAGCGAGGGGCAACAACTGAAGCAGAGATAAGACGTTTGAAAGAAGAAGAGTCGCAACTGCTAGAGACCCGGGCCTGTCCTTCGTGCCCTGGCTGAAATAGCGTGCGCTGATCCCCACCACCTTTGCTTCAAGTGTTTGGGGGACCAGGATATGGCCGAGGCCGTGCCATTCACATTCGCCATTGCTTCCGGGTCCGGTGTCCATGGAAGTCCACCGCCCAGGGCTGTACTCTCCCTGGGTGATGATCATGGCGGTGGGTGTGTGGGCTACTCGCTCATTGCTAGAGATGCCCCCGCCTCACCAGGTCAGAGGTGCGTTAGCATGTTATGTAAAGCGCACAGCTACCCTGAGACGCACTGAACAGCTGTTTGTGTGCTTCGGGGGCGGGGTGACTGGAGAAGCTCTGTCCAAGAAACCCCTAGTGAACCCATACAGTGCTGCCGACTTTCTCTGTCTGCCTATAGGCGGACGGGGGGAGCCCTCAGCACTGTTTTCGAGCACACTTTTTTTTGCGAGGCAAGCGCGTCAGGGTTTGCTCTATCGGCCGCAGCCCGGACTTCTCCACGGTTACAACCGAGGGAGAGGTGAGTGAGGCGCAGCAGCTGTTAATGCCGGTCAGGGACAGTGAAGTAGAACAGTGTGCTGGACGACAGTGCGTGTATACATCGAGGCTCCGCCCACTGTGCCCATAGATTCCAGTAGAGGGTGGAGCCTGTGAGAGATATAACGCCGGGTTACGTATTGTGACCCTTGTATATAAGCACAGGCGGAGCCCTCTACCTAGGGGGACTGTCATTCCCTATACCGCTCGCTGAAGAGAGGTGTGGGATGGTGGTCAGGAGGCGAGGCCTCCTTTTATACAGTGAGATGCGCACTCATTCAGGTAGGCCCGCCCCAAGGCTGGCTACGTCTATAGAAATATCAGTAGGTGAATGCTTCCATAGAGGGTAGTACCCACGGAGTCCAGTAGAGGGTTCCGCCTGTGCTTATATTACAAGGGTTACAATACGTAACCGGGACCTTTTCAAATGTGAAGCACGAATTGGGCATATATTTAACAGGGTTCCCGTGGGGTCTTAAAAAGTCTTACATTTGATAATCAGAATTGAAGGCCTTAAAAATTCTTATATATGATCAAAAAAACAAGAAAGGTCTTAAATAGGACTTAGAAGGTCTTAAAAATTGGATTTGAAAGTTACTTCTGTCTTGCGATAGCGTCTAAATGTGTTTTGGGGGAAATATCCGGGCTGCAAAGTAACTATTACGGTAATAGCCCTTCAGTTCCCCCCAACAATTTGTATTGAAATAAATCAACATGGATCCAGTAATCACTAACTTTGTTTCCCCCGGCCCTTATCGGAGAACACCCAGCTACTAACCTAGCAACCAAGCTTCAGCTAGCGGCAGTCAGACAGGAACTCAGGTATCTTCGAATCTACTTACAAATAAATATGGGGAAGTGTAAGCTCAACTGTATTTGGTTGGAAAACATCGAATTTAGTGCTTGGTTGAAACCAGTGGAGGGGAACGTGTTTGAAGCCTTCTTTACCTTTTGCAAAAAATATGTGGGTTTGTTTTGCTAATGTAGCGTTAGCTAGTGCAACATTGCGGGACCTCCGGGTGACGTGTGGGTCTACGTCAGGGATGCCCAACCTTTTTTTAACCGAGAGCTACTTTTAAAGTGGCCAGTCTGCCGAGATCTACCAGTCCAAATAGAGGCGTAGCCATTACTGACAGCCTACTACCAGGTAAATACACACTTCTACTTGTATAAAACTGACCTTTGTACGATTAATACTCCATAAAATACTGCAGATCCTTTATCTTACCTCTTTCTAATCTACACACATACAAGTATTTAACTGAAGTTACACAACAGTGTTGTTGATACAGAGTTGGAGTTTATTCACACGTCACTACAGTGGGTAATGTTTTCAGGAAACATTGAACAGTGCTGCCACATACTGTATGACACAGGGAAAAGAGAAAAGACTCTGAACCCTTTCTTTGCCATTATATAAAAATAGTGTTGCTACAAAAGCATAAATTAGGCCTACTAATAAGACAACTGAGATATGCTGCCAAAGTGCAATAAAAAAGACAAAATTAATAAAATCAAACCCTTTTTTTGTTGCATTTTAGTCGAGTATAAAAATAAATGCCTTTAAAATAGGATGCAAGCAACACTAGTTTCTTAACCTGAATTGATGATAGACTATAATCAATTTAAGTTTGCATTCTTATACCATTTTGTACAATAATTATAATGAATAAGTTGAAACAAACTAAAATGTACAGCTGATTAATAACGGTATCTAACTTGAGTTTTTATTATATCAAAAACCTGTTGAAATGCTTTGTTATTTTTACTGTCCCCAAAAGCGCGTCGGCAGCCTCCAGGAAAGCTTCTTTCACAACTTCGCCGTCTTTGAAAGACTTCATGTGTTTCGCAAGAACGTGACTGACACGATGAGATGCTCTGGAGCAGCCTTGCTCTTGTTGTTGGGCCTGGTGAAAATGGACTGCTGTGCATTTAGCTGTCCTCTCAGGCCCCTCCCCTTTTGGAGCGTAGGGCAGAATTAGGAGGGAATTCCGTCTCGTAGCGTTTGTGCACTGTTTTGAAATGCCGCTCCTAAATGACCCTTCTTCGATAAAGCCACGCTCGCATTGCAGATGAGACAGATGGACTTTGAATTGGAATAGATACAAAAATGATCATCCTCCCACTCTGAGTGAAAATTATATATTTTGGGCTCTTTTGCTTCTGCCATAATTGCGGTCTTGTGTGTGTGTGCGGACTGTCACTCCTGTTGACACGGACAATGTCAGCGAAATAGTGCCCACTGCCCACCAGTCACGCCCCCACACATGGGGTCACGCCGGCCAATCACAAAGCTGGGGTGCGCTCAAGTGCATTATTCTGGCACGGGAAGATTATGTTATAGGACATTAACGATAAAACAGAATATTGTTGTTCTATTTTTAGACACATCTCGCGATCGACTGGGAATCTCCCCGGTCGATCGCGATCGACTGGTTGGGCACCCCTGGTCTACGTCAACCCTAAAAGCGAAGGTGCTGTGGCCTGTGGACGCTAAATACCGTTGCTAAACACCAATCCTATAACAGCAACGATGAAAGATTGTAGCCAAGGGAGCAGAGCTCAGAAGATAGCTCTTGTCACTCACACACACACACACACACACTCACACACACACACACACACATACACATACACACTCTTTGTCTAACACGCTAACACAGTTCTGTACTGTTATGCTGTTATGTTCAGTCATCGTTCTTATGTTGAACTTGAATACATTTACTTTGTAAGTAATCATGGGACGTATTTCTTCTTTCATAGCAATTTTCCTTCATACTTTCTTGCCATGAAATAGGTCTTAAATTATATTCAAAGTAGTCTTAAAAAGGTCATAAAAAGTCTTACATTTGAGTTGGTGAAACCTGCAGGAACCCTGATTCAATAAGCAGAACTTATATTCATTGTGGTATTTCTATAATTTAAACGGATACGTTACAGAAGTGTAATAAAATGGCCCTGTTATAAAGTTGTTGGCACGTAGTGATTCAATAACTCAACTCCATGGTTCTAATTGTGCAACCAAGTGAAATGGGAGTGTCGGAAAGCTAAAAGACAGCATAAAAGGAACATTCCAAAGGAAGCCAAAGAGAATCCGAAAGCTTTTTATAAATATGCCAGGAGCAAGCTAAAAGCCAATGCCACAGTCTGAGATCTGAAAAAGGCTGATGGTAGCCTGACTCAAAATGACAATGACAAAGCCAATACACTAAATTCCTTCTTTGCTAGTGTGTTCACAAAGGAGGGTATCTCATCAATACCAGACTTCCAGGACAGAGTGACCATTTAATAACATACTCAATAAATTGGACTTCACAGCCTTGCAAAGATGGAGTGAGTAGTCAGATTCAGCACTGCAGGATTGCTTTGCATCTACGGATTGTAGTGTGTTTGAGGACAATAACATCAACACACACACGGATACCGTGGGGATACATTGGGAAATGCATCGATGACGTGGTACTGAAGGTTTCTGTATGAACATTCCCTAATCAAAAGCCCTAGATAAACGGCGAGGTGCGTGGCAAACTGAAAGCGCGCACTATCACGCACAGAGCTGGAGATTTGGAGGAGTGCAGGAATTCTAGGTATGAACTCCGGAGAGCAATTAGCAGTACAAAGAGACAGTACAAAGAGAATAGGGAATCTGACTTCAAAGGTTGTAACACCCGGAACATGTGGGCGGGAATAAGAACAATGACAGACTACAAAGGAGCAGCGGGGGGTGCTGCGGGAGTGTCTGCGTGCGCATCTCTCCCAGACACGGTTTGAGAGCAGCCAGGCTGTGGAGGCACAGAAGGACCAGGAGCCCTGCCCTTTTGTTTTAAACAGGGCAGATGTGTGCAAATCCTTTAAAGGGGTTAACCCACACGAGGTTCCTGGACCTGATGGCATCCCTGGCCGTGTTCTCAGGGTGTGTGCAGTTCAGCTGGCAGAGGTGTTCACAGACATCAACAGGTCCCTGCTGCAGTCTGTAGTCCCCACATGTCTCAAACACTCCACCGTTCCTGTCCGCAAAAAGACAAAAATCACCAGCCTCATAATGAAGTGCTTTGAGCGGTTAGTCAACACCTTCATCACCTCCTCCCTCCCTTCCTCCCTGACTCTCTGGACCCCCTGCAGTTTGCCTACAGAGCCAACAGGTCCACAGACGACGCCATAGCCCTCACCATCCACACTGCCCTCTCAGACCTGGACCAGAGCAACACATATGTAAGAATGCTGTTCATTGATTACAGTTCAGCTTTCAATACCATTGTGCCCTCCAAGCTGGTCATCAAGCTCAGAGACCTCGGGCTCAACAGCGCCCTCTGTGACTGGATCCTGAACTTCCTGACGGGCAGACCCCAGGCAGTGCGGGTGGGAAACATCACATCCTCCACCCTGATCCTCAACACCGGAGCCCCTCAAGGCTGCGTGCTCAGCCCTCTCCTCTACTCCCTGTTCACACACGACTGCGTGGCCACACACAGCTCCAACACCATCGTGAAGTTTGATGACGACCGGCATCGGAAAGATCACAGACGGCGACGAGACGGCGTACAGAGAGGAGGTAGAAAACCTTACATCGTGGTGCCATGATAACAACCTCCATCTCAACGTCATCAAAACAAAGGAGCTGATTGTGGATTACAGGAAGTAGCAGAGAGAGGGACACGCCCCCATCGCCATCAATGGGACTACGTGGAGAGAGTCAGCAGCTTCAGGTTCCTCGGTGTCCACATCACTGAGGACCTGACATGGACTCTTCACACCATCACCATCACCTAAACGGCTTGACAGCGGCTCTTCTTCCTCCGCAGGCTGAGGAGGTTCAACATGGACTCCAAGATACTCTCCTACTTCTACAGGTGCACCATAGAGAGGATCCTGACCTTCTACAGGTGCTCCATAGAAATGATCCTGACCTTCTACAGGTGCTCCATAGAGAGCATCCTGACCTTCTACAGGTGCTCCATAGAGAGGATCCTGACCTTCTACAGGTGCACCATAGAGAGGGTCCTGACCTTCTACAAGTGCAGCATGGAGAGGATCCTGACCTTCTACAGGTGCTCCATAGAGAGGGTCCTGACCTTCTACAGGTGCACCATAGAGAGGATCCTCACCTTCTACAGGTGCTCCATAGAGAGCATCCTGACCTTCTACAGGTGCTCCATAGAGAGCATCCTGACCTTCTACAGGTGCTCCATAGACAGGATCCTGACCTTCTACAGGTGCTCCATAGAGAGGATCCTGACCTTCTACAGGTGCTCCATAGACAGGATCCTGACCTTCTACAGGTGCACCAAGGAGAGGATCCTAACCTTCTACAGGTGCTCCATAGAAAGGATCCTGACTGGCTGCATCACGGCCTGGTACGGCAGCTGCATCGCCCTCAATCGTAAGGCTTTACAGAGGGTGGTGAAAGCTGCACAGCACATCACCAGGACGGAGCTGTCCTCCATGGAGGACTTCTACTCCCAGCGGCTCAAGAAGAAAGCCCTCAGGATTACAAAGACCCCCATCACCCCAGCCACAAACTGTTCAGTCTGCTGCCGTCTGGCAGGCGTTACCGCAGCATCCGGACTAAAACCACCAGACTCAGGGACAGTTTCATCCCACAGGCCATAAGACTGTTAAACACCTGAACTTTGAAACAACATCCATAACATTCATCTGCTACTTAGTAATTATGTATCTATTTATCTAATATATCTGCTATATATATATATAGCTTGCATATAGACTCTTATTTCACTACTTCACTTTTTTTAAACAATTTTTCTTTTTGTATTTACTTTTTAATATTTACTTGCACTATATTTTTCTGTATTATTGTGTTGTGTTGGAGAAACCTGTGACCTAAGGTTTTCATCGACATAACTACTACTACTATTTTCGTATGACAAATAAAGAACCTTGAATCTTGATGTAACTCATAAATTCAAAAAAGGTGACCGAAGCAATCCTTGAAACTATAGGTCTGTCAGCCTTACAGCAATAGTATGCAAATTCCTTGAATCCTTAGTGGGTGATGCCCTCATAGAACATCTTGACTCAAACAACCTATTATCAGACTGCCAAAAACGGCTTCGTCCAGGGCAGATCCGGTTCAACCCAGCTCCTGGCCTGCCTTGATATATGGTCTTAACGAAAGAGGAAGTCTTGATGCCATTTATTTGGATTTCCAGAAAGCATTTGATACTGTACCTCACAAAATATTACTGAAGAAGCTCTATGGGTATGGTATCCGTGGAGACCTGGATCTCAGACTTTCTCAAAAACAGGCGACAGAGAGTTGATCGAGATCCCTCCGCTTCGCGTCGGGCTCCTGATCAGCCGGTCGGTGCTCTTTTCCCCATAATGACCGCGTCGCTGCACATTATCCCTTACATGTATATATAGAGTCATTATTCATTTGTATTAAAGCAGCAGGAGCAAACATTGCCTCGGGGAGGGAGAAAAAGAGCCACAGGGGAGAATAAACAGAAGGGCAACCATGGCAACCATGCAAGGGAAGTCTTCTTCGCTGCTTTTGTGGCAGACTACAGCGCCACTTACAGGCCTGGCATATGTACTACAGCGTCTCCAGCGCTTTCGAGCGGCAATGGCCGGCCGTGGCCCAACCTCTCATTCCCCTGATAGGTGGAGAATTGACCAATAAGCGGAGCACCCCTTTTGTGACGTAGGAAATAATTCAAATCTGGATCAGTCTCTATCAGATCCGTTACAGCCCCTTTTTTAGAGATTTGGGTAAGGAGGAAAAGAGAGAGGGTTGTATTTTCTGACACGTGGTGAGTTCCCTGACACACCGGGGACACATATTCATGTATAAAAGACTTACAAGAGTGCCTGTTGCATGATAGGTCCCCTTTAAGGCCCTGACACACCAACCCGATTTTGGGAGTCAGAGGCCGTCAGAGGCTGTCGGGCATTCGCGGCGCCGTAGTCAGGTTGGTGTGTCCCGCACCGTCGACCGTGACACGCCTTATTTGGACTGCCAGACCCGATGCATCGGGTCTGGCCGTCGGACCAAATAATCACTCTGATTGGCTGTTCAGCTAGCAAATCAGTGCATGAGAAGCGAAGTTGAAATGAGGGATGTAAACAAACAGACACACAGACTGCTATTCATTTTCATCTCATCATGGCGATCTGGAATGATGCAAACGAAGACCTGCTCATCACCTTGATCCAGGAGAGGCCAGCTCTGTATGATATTACAGAGAAAATATACTCTTCTTCTTCTCTGTCTTCCGGTTGTTGCCTCTTTTGAATGACGAATACACACTACCGCCGCCTGCTGGTAAGGAGAGTTATTGCCACTCACGCACTGAAGTCGGTGCGGTGTGTTCCCGTGCGACACATGGCCAAAACGCAGGAGAACACGGCCAGGCAACAGCCGACTTCAGCGTCGGCTAGTCCTCTGGTGACTGCTTGGTGTGTCAGGGCCTTTAGATAGTTCGAATGAAACGGCAGCTCTCAGGTGATCAGCTGTGTGTTTACACACCTAATGGCCCATCAGCCAGAGCTCCCCCCCCCCTCTGAGTGACAAGCTTACAGTGAGCTGTCTTTGTGTATTGCAACCAGGGAGTGCCGTGATGGACGCAGGGACGCTCCTGGCCAACTTGGGGCCCCAAGCGACATTGTGAGATGAGGCCCCCCCCCCGCCAACCGACAGGAGTGAAACAATTTTTTTTGGGAAACAAAGTACTTTGCAAATATAATTCCTGTTTATTCTTATACTCACATATGTATACCCACATCGACATACATGTGTGTACATACCTACACACATGTACACATGCACATACATACATACATACATACATACATGTATACAAAGACAGAAACAAATTAATAAATAAAAAACAAAACAAAAACATACAGACAAAAGAAAAACAAGTTTAGGTACATCATTACATCTTTAAGCCATAGAGATGCTTTAGGTGGTATAGAAAATGTATCTGTTAAATCTATTAAATCTATCTGTTATCTATTAATCTGTGTATTATTATCAAACAAAGTTACTTTTTTATACAGTGAGGTAAATGGTAAATGTGCATGTATTACATTACATTACATTGCATTTAGCTGACGCTTTTATCCAAAGCGACTTACAATAAGTGCGTTCGACCAACAAAATACAAACTTGAAGAAAACAGAATCATATAAGTACATCAGGCTTCATAGAGCAAAAACATTTGTATGTCGTTCAGTATGCGTTTACAGGTGAATACATCTGCATTTCCCTCTGTCAGCAATGTATCAACAACTACACACACATTTCTATCAGTATTTCTCTGTGTTGTGGTTGACATGATGATGACTGTTAGGAGTTAAGGGGAGAGGCTGAGCATCACCATGAAATGTGCAAATTGAAATAAAAATGAATAAAAGGGGAAAAAATGCTCCATGTTTTTTAGGCTGTAAACTTTAACTGTTATGTAAGCCAACTAGACAGACAGTGTATCACTCTTCCTCCTGCACATTAGCAGATAAAAGGCATCACATACTTGAATGAATGGTAAATAAAGAATGCTAAATAAATAACTGCATCTCCATTAGCCTATATGCTCTGCAGAGACTGCCTTCTTCATGTCGTGAATTGCAGCTGATGTGTTTAATATGACAATTGGCAATTTGACTTATACAACATTCACAAGTTGTACATTTGACTCATACAATAACCCACCTTCGAGTGATGCTCTAGTTTCTACATGTTTTATTTTTTTTCCCTCTTGCTTGCGCCGGACTGAAACTGTCTTTTCACCGACATCTCTTCACCTGCACTAGTGGCCGTATCAAAGCCGTGATTGGTCAGATGTTGATTAATTGCAACGGTGTCGGGTTACAGATGTGCTCCCCTTGTCACCTCTCACTCTCGCGTGTGAGCGGGGGGTGCGCGGAGAACTGCGCAGCTGAGGCCCTCTGGGCGGGGCCCCCTGCGTAAGGCGGGGCCCCATGCAGCCTGCGTGATTGGCCTGTAGGGAGGGGCGGCCCTGGATGGACGCTACCACAATGAAACTCATATGAAATAAACAGCTGATTCCTCACACACACAGTAGCCTGTTGTTTCTATGCATGAAATAGTGAGAAACATGCCTCTGGTTAATTATTATATAACTTATTTTCTCCATAAAAGCTGGTGGGTTGAAAGCAATAGAGAGTGAGTTGTAAAACTGTGAAGTAAGACTTTTTTTTGGTGAAACCGCTCAATTTAAATCAATACAACTATTTTTTAAATCAATAAAAACATTTTCTCAATCCATGAAAGCATTTCAATTAATATTGGGAGTCATATCGTTACTTTGTTGAGAATGTGGCCATGTAATAAGCGGGGAATAATGTGCAGCGACTTGGTCATTATGGGGAAAATGACATATTCATGCTGATCAGGAGCCCAACCAGTGGCGGCCGGCCCATAGGGGCGCTAGGGGCGCCGCCCCACCTCTTGCCAGATACAAAATAAAAAAAAAAAATAAAATAAAAAAATATATATTTAAAAAAATTTTTTTATATATATTATATATTTTAATTTGTAATGAACAAGGTAAATATCATACAATTAGTATCACAAAAATGTATAATCTACAATACAATCTCGTTTAAAATTGTGTTACGATGTCTAAAGTTACTGATAAGTAACCTGTTTCCTGCCTGGCCTTGCCCATGGCATTAGTTTATCATTACCGGGCAGAGCTCCCGAGCGAAACAGCAGCAACCAGCAGGTTGCAAAAGTCTCAATAGTAAACTGTGCCGCCAAAACATAATTTCAGCCAATCAGCGCCGTCAAATATTTTGGTCACGTGGGCGCTCACGTTGGCGCCCATGTTGCTTACGTGCGTTGACGTGAGTTGTTTTTTAGACTCGTGAGTGACCAAGGTGACGCAGTATTTGGATGAGAATGGTGTGCAGGTGGAGTCGCCGGAACCTCGGTCCGCCCAAGAGCTACTCTCCAATCCTTTTGAAAGGAGAAGTTTGGGAGATAAATTGATACTTAAAGACCAACCCGATTTGTATATATCACAACAAGCTCGTGAAAAAGACAAAACGTATCAACAAGGCTTCTCACATGGCTAGCTGGATGCAAACAGGTAAATGCTATCTTTTGTTTCACATGCTTGCTCTTCAAACAGCCGGGGACAGATACGATCTGTTCAGAAACTAGACAAAAGTTAAACAAGTACAAACCACAGACTGTCTGTGTCATGGAGAATACAGTCGCTGGTTTATTTATGTCTGTAGGCCGTTGTTGTGAGTGTGGACGGTCGGAGCATATATAGCGTTAGCTTAGCCAAGCTCCATTCAGGGAACAAGCATTCTAAAAGGTTTTTCGCCTGCCGTCTGTCTGCAGACTTGTCAAAGCATTAATTCATGGTGTTTACTAACCGGTATCAGTATGTTGTTACGTCGGCATCATTTAGAAACGTGTATTACAATTTAATTACGGTCAAATATGTTCATGTTGTTGTAGCTGCAGCTCCCGAGCCAGCGCGTCTTGTTTGAATGATGCGAGTAAACACAGCTGACAGCTGCGGTGAAACTCGAGCGACTAGAGCGATGCGATAGGAGCGTTTAGAGCGAAGCGAATATTCGCATTGCGTCCGGTCTGAACGCAGCATTAAAGCGAGCTCCGCGCTGCACTGGAAACGCGCCATTACATCACCAGACAACACACTCTCACTCCCTAAGCGTCCAATAGCGACGTTTGGTCAGTGTCCGTGGCGTCCAATTGTGATGCTCCTAGGCTCCTTCAGCGTCATAAAGGGACGCAAATAGCTTTCAACTGATTGCAATGTATTGCCATCTGCATCGGGATTTGACGCTCATGGAAGCACGGCATTCGTTTATGCCAGCTGCCCTTAAAGGCAATGTGAGCGTCCATTCCCATTGGATAACGGAGAATTGTACACCCGGAAGTAAGTATTCCTCTTACTGTCGATTGATTTTACAGTGATATCTGCACTACTCATCGACTAAAAAACACCAGATTATCCTTGTTAATTACACAACATTGATTGGTTTAAATTGTGTGCAATGCTTTTGTATTTTTCCCCTTCGATTCGGAGAAACAAATATTTTTTCTGAGTAAAGGATGGCAGAAGACACTACACTACCCAGAATCCCCAGCTATCGTTTGGCCTACACCATGTGCTCTGTTTGACAAACCCCGTTTTTTTCACCATTCATTCCGATGGCTGGCGTTTATGTCACATGATCTTCAAATTTCTCCCTGCAGAAAAATAAATCATGGCCGAAATTCATTTTATTCTCGTGGAAAATGCCTATTTTAAAATTAGTTTGGTTTTGATGTCATTTGATGAGAGAAATATGAGTTGTTATTTCAGATTATGTGTGCAGTGGATGTACATGATCTTTAGTTCGCTAGTTATTACGAAGATTACTTCAGGAAATCGCGACGTTTTCATTGTTACCAAGGTGGTTGCTAGGGACGCTGCTATCGATATTATTTCTGTTATGTTGTGTAACTGTTTAATGGTGTTATCTTTATTGCTACCCCCTTCCCCGTCAATGTATAGTGTTGGTCCACAGCCTAAACATATTAGTTTAACGAAATCCGCATCTAAAGATAGCCTACGTTATTTTCCCCCTGTGCAATTCCAGTCTCACATCTCACAGCACATCGTCATTAACAAATACCGGAAACAGACCGAAAACATTTAAAAAAAATAATAATAATACTTTATTCCGAGTGTGCTTGCTTTTCTCTTTGAAAATCATCACATAACGGCATTGTAATACACGGTTCGGCTGCATTACATATTACATATCTGCCGTAGTTCTGTATTTATAGAGCCCTGATGAGAAGACAGACATGAGGAACTGAAAACGTGACGTGGATCATAAATATATCAGCCATTAAACAACATCTTACATTTCTTTTCACACAATACGTCTCCTTGCAGTATCAACACTAATTCGGCTCACTTTTATATTTGATCCAATTGGTAGATAGGCTGTATTTACACCATAAAGGTGTACAGCTGATATAAAGGGACACCTGGTGGTTAAAGCATGTTATTGAATTTAATTATTTTTATTATTCGATATTAATACGATCCCTATAAAGTATATTTATTACTCGTTATTCTCTACTAATAGTTAATTAAAGACTGTATGTAATGACTATTTTGCACATCCCTTTCAAGATTTCAAGATTTTCTAAGGTTTATTGACATATCATATAGGCCTACACAACTGTGTTGTAGTTCTGCACTGAATGAAAAACTTGGGTTGCAGGTTCCTCAATAGTGCATTACAAGACATCTATCAATATTTGTGCATACCTCCAGCAATGTTAACTATGTTGAAGCACTTATTTTAACTGATATTATACATAATGTATACTCTTATAAGATGTATGTAGATATTTAATCTCCGGCCTTGTCAGGTCTTGAACAATCAATAAATAAAAAACACAGAATTGTTGAATATAAAACACAGAATTTGTGTGATTATACTAAATGATTTTCAAATAAACACAACTGCATATTTAACTGTTACACATGCTGATGTAACGCAAATGTTCCAACTTGGGATCAATAAATATCTTTAGCTGATCGATGGCTACTGCCATATTTGCAAAATGTGCCTCTGAACCTTGACAAGTGCATGTTTCAGGCTTATCAATTAATGTAATGTAATGTTATCACAGGGGTCACAAACATAAGACCAGCTGTTAAATAAAGCTCTTCTGACCTTAGCTGGCATGTGGGTATATATATTAATACTGCCCATAATGGGCACAAACAATTTTCACCCATTTATTAATTATATGTTTTAAATGTGAGTGTTTCCTGTCCCCTAAACCTCCAGGGATGTACACAGTTTAATACTAGCAACTTCTTATTATGAGAAATACGAAAACGTCTTTTAAAACTACAACTCCCAGTAGAGACGTGCCATAGAGAACATGTTGCGAAACAGAATAGCCAGCATGTGTAGTTCTGGGGACGGGGTGGGGGCACGCGGTGGAGCCGTTCAAATCCAGTTTTGGACAGTCTGCCGTGGTTCCATCCCATTTCAAGTGCTGTTCGAGAATCGGTTTAACCCTCGGAGCACACTCTCCAATCACAGAGCTTGAGGACTATCACGGGGTTTGTCAAACAGAGCACATGGTGTAGTCCAAACGATAGCTGGGGATTCTGGGTAGTGTAGTGTCTTCTGCCATCCTTTACTCCTGGGAATGGACGCTCACATTACCTTTAAGGGCAGCCGACATAAACTAATGCCGTGCTTCCATGAGCGTCAAATCCCGACGCAGATGGGAATACATTGCAATCAGTTGAAAGCTATTTGCGTCCCTTTATGACGCTGAAGGAGCCTAGGAGCGTCACAATTGGACGCCACAGACACTGACCAAACGTCGCTATTGGACGCTTAGGGAGTGAGAGTGTGTTGCACCAGAAGTCCTAATTTAAGGGGTCATTTCTCCCAAAAAAAAATGTTTTACTCACTCTATCAATAGCCCCACCAAAAATATTTTCCACCAGCCACCACTGAGCCCAACGCAAAGCACCACACACTAAGACGGCCTTCACGTTGGCACATTTTACTTCTTTCTTTCAGAATGAGGCGAAAAGTATTAAAAGAGGTGAAAATCCCAAGTCTGGGCATGTTGAGAGCTGTACATACACACAAGGGAAGTTAGTCGGTTCCGTAAGAGCCAGCATGCGGGACCGGAATTCTGGGATTTGTAGTCTTTCTAGTTGCGTATTTTTCATAGTCTTATATTTCAACAGTTAAACTGTGACTTTTTTGACATGGAAATTATTTTTTTAAATTGACAAACATCATATGTGTAATTCGTGGCACAATTCAAACGGGATCGAAAGATAATCTTTCTCTCCCGATTGACTTCAATACATAATTAATTAATTTTTCCGAAATAAGGTCCCATGGGTCGGAAGTAGATGGGTGGGACTTCGCCTCTCTATACGGGAATTGTGATGCCGTGGCTTTATCTGACAGCATGCTTACATTTATGGCTCGGGACACACATATTTATTTAGATATGTTTTAAACAAGTTTAAATAAAAGGCTGTTTCTTGCTCTGCCAGGTGCAACAAGTGGGAGCGCGGTGCAAAGTATCTAGATAGAATACGGCGCTGGGTTGTTGTTGTTCTTATTATAGCCAACATCATGTAGTCCGATGTATAGAAAACTGTAGTTTCCCCACAGCAGATTGCAAAATTGTCAATAGCCCAAGTCAAAAGTATTATCATCTGAAGTAAAATGAATCATTATGTTATTAGTATTAAATACATATAATTTGTACAACTTATATTTAGAAATAGTCAGTTTTAATTATTGATGCATACATGTGTTTCTCCATTCAATATGGCATCTGCTATAATGGGGTTAATGTATGATATTACTTAATAATACAACACATTACTGTATAATACGTGATAATGTATGAGTTGATTTACTTCGATCTACTGTACTGTGTACATCACAACAATATTACAAAAAATATATTGCATATTAAAGCAAACTATTGTAAAGGTAAAAGTATGAGCATAACAACTAAACAAGTGTAAACATTTACATTATTATTATGATTATTTAATATATAAAAACTATATATTATTGAATTACAATTAAGATAATAAGATTAGATGTACTTTATTTGATCTGAAATATTGATGTTTTTTCGTTATAGTAGCTAGCCTGTGAAAACCATAACAAATAAGTGATTAAATGCTACAGTATTCAGCAAACACAACTGCAGAGCTGCAAACATTGCAAACAGACTAAGTTCTACAACACCCAGTTGTCTTTGTGTATTTGTGAATGAAGCGCCATCTCATGGTTAAATCCTGTAATTGAAAAAATGGGGAAATGTGCCAACGCCCTCTAGCAATTTGGCAATTCTCCCAGCCACTGGGATCCACTGGGTTTTTGGTTGGTACCCTCTGGGTGGAGTGCTATCTGGAGTGCTACATCTGTATGTAGTTTATATACCTCTCTTGTACGGCCACTCCTCGAGTATGGGAATGTCGCCTGGTCCCCCATGTACAAAAAGGATGCTGAGCTCATCGAGAAAATACAGAGAAGCCAACAAAGCTGGTTCCAGAACTAAAGGACCTACCATATCAAGAATGACTGCAAAGTCTTAAGACCCCGAGTATGTATTATAGAAGGGCGAGGGGAGAAATGATCGAAGTTTTCAAATATCTCCACAACATCTACAAAACATCATGCCCACTACAACAGAGTTATAACACCAGGACTCGTGGACACTGCCTCAAGTTGAAGAAACAGTACTCAAGACTGGCTATCCGCTACAAATGTGCCTGCGTGTGGTTGACTTGTGGAATGATCTGCCAGAAAGTGTTGTCAAATCCAAGACTGTTAACTGTCTCAAATCCCGCCTCGACCATTACTGGTCAAACATCACCTTCCCTTTGGACTATGTGACTGTTGCCAGCATCCATAGTACAGTATATAAAGAACAGTGATCTACTATTTATGAGCGACTAAAAGGCCATAGTCCTACTATAGCCGTATCCTATTGATTGATTGAATGGCTTTTTGTGGTGCTACTGCATATGACACTAGGCCTGCTGTTACTGTATATCAAATGTATGAAGGGGGGGTCAATACAATGAGTATGGATGGGTTTTCCTTCAGTTAGTGCACGCAGCCCTAGGAGTGTAACGGTATCCGTTTTCGTCCCGTACCGTCACAGTTCGGACGTCACGGTTCGGTGCATGCAATCACACGACGAATACGCCTTTTTTTTTTACGAGTGGGAAAAAAGTCTGTCATTCAGGGCAGTATCCACTACACCAGGGGTGCCCAACCAGTCGATCGCGATCGACCGGGGAGATTCCCAGTCGATCGCGAGATGTGTCTAAAAATTGAATAACAATATTCTGTTTTATCGTTAATGTCCTGTAACATAATCTTCCCGTGCCAGAATAATGCAGTTGAACGCACCAAAGCGTTGTGATTGGCTGGCGTGACCCCATTGGCTGGTGGGCAGTGGGCACTATTTCGCTGACGTTGTACGTGTCAACAGGAGTGACAGTCCGCACACACACAAGTGGCAGAAGCAAAAAAGCCCTCTGAGTGGGAGGATGATTATTTTTGTATCTATTCCAATTCAAAGTCCATCTGTCTCATCTGCAATGCGAGCGTGGCTTTATCGAAGAAGGGTAATTTAGGAGCGGCATTTCAAAACAGTGCACAAATGCTACGAGACGGAATTCCCTCCTAATTCTGCCCTACGCTCCAAAAGGGGAGGGGCCTGAAAGGACAGCTAAATGCACAGCAGTCCATTTTCACCAGGCCCAACAACAAGAGCAAGGCTGCTACCAGAGCATCTCATCATGTCAGTCACGTTCTTGCGAAACACATGCAGTCTTTCAAAGACGGCAAAGTTGTGAAAGAAGCATTCCTGGGGGCTGCCGACGGGCTTTTTGGGGATAGTAAAAATAACGGTAGCATTTCAACAGGTTTTTGATATAATAAAAACTCAAATTGGATACCGTTATTAATCAGCTGTAAGTTGTAGTTTGTTTGAACTTATTCATTATAATTATTGTTCAAAATGGTATAAGAATGCAAACTTAAATTGATTATAATAATAATATATTTTATTTCTGTTTGGCCTTGGGGATGGAAAGCAAACCGGCTGAGGTGGATCTGAGGGACCGGGGTGGTTGGTAGAGGATGAGGAGGTCAGTGAGGTGGGGGGGTGCATATGGTGGAGGGCTTTGAAAGTGAGGACCAGGAGTTTGTAATGGATGCGGTGTGAAACGAGGAGCCAGTGGAGTTCTTTGAGGACCGGGTTGATGTGATGCCATGATTTGGTGTGGGTGAGGAGTCTGGCGGCTGCGTTCTGGACACGCTGGAGTCTATTGAGGGAGGTGGAGCTGATGCCGTAGAGGAGTGAGTTGCAATAGTCAAGGTGGGAGGAGATGAAGGCGTGAATGAGTCACTCAGCTGCAGGGCGGGTGAGAGAGGGATGGAGTTTGGCAATATTGCGGAGGTGGAAAAATGAGGTTTTTACAACTTGACGGATGTGGGGCACGAGGGAGAGGGTGGGGTCAAATATAGCACCAAGGTTGCGTGCCTGGGTGGAGGGATAACCAGGGATGCCATCAATGGTGACTGCCAAGTTGGGGTTTTGCTGAGGGTGGATTTGGAGCCGATGAGGAGGTGTTATTGATGTTGAGTTTGAGGAAGTTGTGTTGCATCCAGGATTGTATTGCAGTCACACAGGATTCAATGTGGGTGAGGGGGGGGTTGTTGGGGGATTTGGTGCTGAGGTAAATCTGTGTGTCGTCAGCGTAACAGTGAAAGTCCAGGTTGTATTGGCGGAGAATCTGACCAAGGGGGAGGATGTAGATGATGGGTATTGTCCACAGTTGATGACCATTACATGTGTAATGTGTATTTGTAAAGCGCTTTGAGAGTCTTTGATAAAGCGCTATAATAAATATAAGGATTATTATTATTATTATTATTATTATTATGAAGAGGAGGGGGCCGAGTACTGAACCTTGGGGAACACCTTGGGTGACTGAAGCTGTGGCAGAGGATTGGTTGTTGAGGGAGATGAAGTGGGATCTGTCGGAGAGGTAGGACTGGAGCCACCTGAGTGCAGTACCTTCGATACCGATGTCCTGGAGTCGGGTAAGCAGGATGGTGTGGCTCACGGTATCGAAGGCTGCACTCAGGTCGAGGAGGATGAGGATGTTGAGGGAACCGGTGTCAGCAGAGGTGAGGAGGTCATTGAGGACTTTGATGAGGGCCGTTTCTGTGCTGTGGTGGGGACGAAAACCAGACTGAACGGGTTCAAAAAGCTGGTTGGTTTGGAGATGCGTTCTATTGTTTTTGAGAGAAAGGGGAGGTTGGAGATGGGACGGTAATTACTGAGGGAGGAGGGATCCAGACCGGGTTTCTTGAGGATGGGAGTGACAGCAGCAGTTTTGAAGGCAGAGGGAACGGTTCCTTGGGACAGGGAGGAGTTGAAAAGGTTGACAAGGTAGGGGCAGAGGACGGGGAGGCAGGACTTCAGTAGAGGGGTGGGTAGAGGGTCAAGGGAGCAGGTTGTGGGTTTGGAGGAGCTGATCAGTTGAGTATTTCAGGGGGGGGTAACCAGAGTGAACTGGGAGAGGCGGCCGTGGGGAGGAGGGCTCGGGAGGTCCAGGGAGATGGGGGAGAAATTGTGGCGGTGGATGTTGGGGGAGATGTATGTGTGTCAGATGCAGCGGATAGGGAGAGATTAATGGCAGTGATTTTGTCAGAGAAAAACTGGAGGAATGAACTGCATAAAGTGGAAGTGGAGGAAGGGAGGGTGTCAGCATGGGGTTTGAGGAGCTTGTTGACGGTGGAGAAGAGGGTCCTGGGGTTATGGTCAGTAAAGATGGTGGAGAGGTAAGCAGTTTTTGCGGCAGTGAGGGCGTCTCTGTAGGTAGTGAGATGGAGTTTGTAGGATTCATGGTGAACTGTGAGGGATGATTTATTGGTTAGGCGTTCAAGCTGGCGGCCGGTTTGCTTCAGTTTACGGAGTGCAGGGGTGAACCAGGGTGAGGAGGTTTTAAAAGTGACATTTTTCCTTTTGAGGGGGGCCAGGCTGTTGAGGGAGGAGAGTAGGGTGGAATTAAGGTGGTTGAGTTGTTCATCGGGGGTGAGCTGAGGTTCGAGTCCAGGGGTAGAGTAGAGGAAGCAGGTCGGAGAGGTGCTGGGGATCAACAGAGCATACATTACGGAAGGTGATGTTCCTGGATGGGGGGGGTGGCGGACGGGGGAGGCGATGGTGAACTGTATGAGTTTGTGGTCAGAGAGGGGAAAGGGGCAGGGGTGGAGGTCGAGTACTGGGAGGTTGGTGGAGCAGACAAGGTCAAGGATGTGTCCTTTATCATGGGTGGGGAAGGTGACATATTGGGTAATTGAGAAATTGTCCAGAAGGGAGGAGAATTCAGAAGCGAGTTTGCAGGTGGGGGAGTCCATGTGGATGTTGAGGTCGCCGAGGAGTAACAAACATGGGGAGAGGGATGAAGCAATGGTGAGGAGTTCAGAGAGGAAAGAGGGGTGTGGTTTGGGGGGGCGGTAAATGAGGATAACTGTCAGTGAGGGAGGGGCTTTGAAGGCGAGGAATTCGAAGGATGGTACTGAGGGGAGGGTGAGTTCTGTAGTCCGGATGTTGTGGTTGTAGATGACAGCCAGCCCACCACCACGGCGTGAGGGGCGGGGTTTAGTGATGTAATTAAAACCAGGGGGGGATGTTTGGTTGAGGGAGAAGAAGTCATTGGGTTGTTGCCAGGTTTCAGTGAGCAGAAAGAAGTCGATGGATTTGTCCAGAATTATTTCGTGGAGGATGTGGGCTTTATTGTTAAGTGACCGGATATTGAGGAGGGCAAAATTGGTCAAGTGGGGGGTTGGAGGGGTGGTGGCAGGCTGGAGAGGTATGAGGTTGGCCAGGTTAGCAGCGCGGGGGTGGGCACGAGAGGGGGGGCAGTGGAGCAGAGGAGGGGGGCTTGATGGTGGGGAGAAATGGCTTGTTATATGTGTTGGGAGGCGGAGGGGAGTGGGATCCGCTCCAGGTATTTCATGCAGCTGGGAGTGTAGGTGAGCGGGGGAGAGAGGAGCAGTAGGAGTTGCGTTCTGATGGCGCGTCAGGTGTAGAGCAGATGGATGCTATGGATTTTCCGTGCTGAAAGTAAACAAAACTGCGGCGGGTGCTTCGGTGAATGTAGCGGGGTCGACGAAGGAGTCCAAGATGTCTGATGACTGAGATGGAAGACGGGGTGGAGGAGTTGGTGAATGACAGAAGCTGTGAGATGGAGTATTTCAGCATGATGACAGGCGGGAATGCTGGGAGCAGTGTGTTAGCAGCGATAGCGGCTAGCGGGCTAGGTGCACAGAGGTGGAGGATTGTTGTGGAGACGAGGAAGATCCACGACATGGCAGGAGGATGTGAACAGCGGGACGGGACAGATGTACCCCAGAGATGAAGACAGGAGGCAGAGAGAGTCCACGGTTGTTGCGTGGGACGGAGACAGACAAGTAGGCGATGTAGCAGATAGCAATAGCCACCCGGCACTTTGATGGCTGAGTGAGGGCAGCCGGCAACGGAGGCAGAAGTCTAAAATAAGTCAAAATTAAAAATAATGTGCCGTGCAGTAAAGATGTGTAATGCAGGGCAGTAGTCCAATTTGAAAGTTTTGCCAGAACGAATGTTAGCTGAGGGTGATAGAGGGTAACAGAGGCGGAGAAGCGGCGAACAGTCAACGCCAGCGTCCTCTCCGGCGGGAAAAAGGATGAGAAGTCTATCATGAATTCAGGTTAATAAACTAGTGTTGCTTGCATCCTATGTTAAAGGCATTTATTTTTATACTCTACTAAAATGCAACAAAAAAAGGGTTTGATTCTATTAATTTTGTCTTTTTTATTGCACTTTGGCAGCAGATTCCTGAGTAGCTGCAGATCTGAGTTGTCTTATTAGGAAGCCTCATTTATACTTTTGTAGCAATACTATTTTTATATAATGGCAAAGAAAGGGTTCAGAGTCTTTTCTTTGTCCCTGTGTCTTATGTGGCAGCACTGTTCCATGTTTCCTGAAAACATTACCCACTGTAGTGTGACGTGTGGATAAACTCCAACTCTGTATCAACAACACTGTTGTGTAGCTTCAGTTAAATACTTGTATGTGTGTAGATTAGAAAGAGGTAAGATAAAGGATCTGCAGTATTTTATGGAGTATTAATCGTACAAAGGTCCGTTTTATTCAAGTAGAAGTGTGTATTTACCTGGCAGTAGGCTGTCAGTAATGGCTACGCCTCTATTTGGACTGGTAGATCTCGGCAGACTGGCCACTTTAAAAGTAGCTCTCGGTTCAAAAAAGGTTGGAACTATATATAATCCAGGGGGCGGTGTTGTGCCTAAAAGCTGTTTGCCAGCCGCCCTTAAATAACAAATGAAGAAGAAGAAGAAAACAACAAAACGAACAAAATACAAGAAGAAGAGAAGTTAGTATGGCGAGTTCAGATAACACACAGGAGCTAGAACCCACCTGCTTCTTTTAAATTAGCTGTGTGGGAACATTACACAAAATGCGTACATGAAGCGCTACGTCATGAACGCAAGAAATCATACCCTCGTGGGGGCGCGCTCATGTGATTGGCTTAGAATGAATGAGACATCTGATTGGCTATAGATAGAAAAAATTACAAGTACGAATCGGCTGACCGTCAGGGGAGTCTCAAAAAACCCACACACGAATGCACAGCGATCCGTGCACAGAGAGCGGCTTGTGTTTGAGGTTTTAAACGGAAAACAAATATGTGAGGATCAAAAATACATATGTAAAACTTTTTTCTGTAATTGGATTTTATTTACATGTATATGAAACGGAACACATTTGTGTGTGCTTTGAAAAACACAAGTGTGGATCCGGAAATACAAGTTTGAATCCTTCTGTGTGCATGTGTGTATTATGAGACTGTTCTGAGCCCATATGCATCAGCCAAACGACTCGCTGCACCCTCGCTGCGAGGGGGACCCAAGTTCCCATCAGCAGAAACACGTGGGTTTGCTATCCTGGCTCCAAAATGATGAAATGAGCTCCCATTGAAATCAGGACAGCAGATAGCTTACACACCTTCCGGCGCAGACTGAAAACTCATCTCTTTCGACTCCACTTCGAGCAATAGAATTATTAACAAAGCACTTATATACTAATAAAGGACTGGCTTATCTAAAGCCAGTTGAGTAGCACTTGAAATGTTTTGGCTCTATGAAACCTGATGTACCGTACTTTTCGGACTATAAGCCGCGACTTTTTTCCCCATTTTCTTTGTACAGCTAACGGCCACTAGGGAACCTCCTAAATCTATGGATTGTACAGGTAAAATTAACCACCTTTAACAATATGGGCTCGTCCGGTCCGCGCCCGCCACCTTTAAGCGGCGGGCTCCAGCAGGAAAAGCTGGTGGCCGGAAAAGAGTGAGACAGGAAGTAAAAGTGGAACCGAGAGACAGAACGAGAGCAAAACAGACGGACAATTTAGCTGCTGCGGCTTATATGCAGGTGCGCTTTATAGTCCGAAAAGTACGGTACTTATTTGATTCTGTTTTCTTCAAGTTTGTATCTTGTTGGTCGAACGCACTTATTGTAAGTCGCATTGGATAAAAGCGTCAGCTAAATGCAATGTAATGTAATGTAAAAAAAAGGTTCCTTATGTTTTAAACTGAAACTTGCACTACTGTTCACAATAAATAAAAAACAAACCTGGAATTATGCATTTGGGACTTATTTTTGCTTTTTCTTGTTGTACCGAACCGTGACCCCCAAACCCGAGGTATATACCAAACCGTGAATTCTGTGAACCGTTGCACCTCTACCCAGCCCCATTTCTAGGAAACAAGTTGAAATTATGCATAGTCTGCACATGGCTCCTACAGTATCGGTGTGAATGGAAATATTGTAAAAATTGAAGTTATGGTTAGGCTAAGGCAACTAAAAAGCTTGGTTAAGGAAAGCAAAGGGTCAGGGTTATGGTTAGAGAAGGGTTAGGGTATGGATGCATATTCAGCAACCGGACTCTAACCCGCTCATCTTACCCCACTCTCCCTTACTGTAAATGTATTCAATTAGTTGTTAAATAAAGTTGTGCTGTAGCTGAAGCAAGAGTGAATTAATTGTTTTCTTAATTTCTGTACATTTCTGTTAAAAAGCATGCATGAATTACAAAGGTTTTTCAGTGTGACGGTTAGGGTTACTAAGTCAGTGTAACTGTGAAATGATACCATGATGATAGTCCGGTCTGGTGGTCACTCATGATATCTGATTTTGACCTTTAAATATAATAATAATGATAATGGTAAGAATTTACATTTTGATGTGTCATTGAGTTAAAATCTTACCTGTCACTGTATGCAGCAGCTGTGGCAGCAGTAGGCTGGGCATATCTGTAGGCAGCGTAACCACCCTGAAAACACACACACACACACACACACACACACACACACACACACACACACACACACACACACACACACACACACACACACACACACACACACACAGAATACAAATTGTGAATTCAGATTCAGTGTCATACTCTCACATTGTTTTCTACTGTACTAAACGCCAGACACAGCGACAAATACTTTAATACATCTATTTTTGTCAAATGTACCAGATACTAGTATATCAATTCTGATATTATGAGCTAATTATAAAAATGTTGTCTTACAGTATGTGCGTGCTATCTCTTCCCTAACACCTAAATAAATAACTACGTGAATTTTCATGTGAAATATTTGTTTTCCTTCTAAAAGATAAACTGCTAGAAATGTAAAGGTGGCCTCTGACCAAGCCTTTTAATAAAGGTATTTATTATTTGGTCTTCCTGCTTTGGGTGCACCGGCTCCTCTACCACACAGTGTCACCTACATCCCTAGCACTTGGATTAGGAGGTCATGTTCACCCTACGGATAAGTGCATATGCTTTCAAAAGCCAGCTGAAATGTAATTATTCCATGCTTATCTTATTTTATTATTAATTTCTGAAAAATGGTGTAAGTATTTGAAGTGCCTGTTTTCTCTCAGTGTATGTGGGGTCAGATGTATTGGTGTTTGTCAGCATGATGTCACGCTGTGGTGCTGACATGGTGCTGCACACTGCACGGCAGTACGGTGAAGTGTCAGCTGATACACTGAGAGAACACTGCTGATCACTTCCTGTCTTTCACATCCTGTTTATCACAGACACATGCACACAGAGCATGCCAGCAGTAGTGATGACACAGAGCAGCTATGTGTTCAAGCACAGTACAGCATACAAACAAACAAACAAACAAACAAATACATTATAAAAGGGAAGACACATCTGTATACTTTTTTTAGAATAAACAAATGAATTGAGCATGAACATGGCTGTTGTAAATGGTATTGTGATCTGTATGACATTTATTTTCTCTATTTAGTTTTATTATTTAAGCCTTTGTACATTACTTTGTTATATCGTTTTTTTTGTTTAAGATTTCCAACAAAAGTCCTTGGCTATAAATATCAAAGCCGTAGACCCGGTTCGCCCTGGGGCTTTGTGATGTAAGTTTGACATTTCTGTTACAATCATTGATTATAGGGCTGCACCATTTAAATTAGTTTTAACGTATTTTGCAATTGCTTACGGGATTGATCCTTTGGGGATTTTTTTAAGAGGATCTGTACCAAACAAAGATTTTAATTTCTATTAGGTCTTCAGAAAAATAATTGTAGTCTGGGACATCAAATCATTACCAAAATATTTAGAATACTATTTACACATATTTTTCCTTCTGATCAAATGTTAGTTGTTCAGCGGTGATTGATTACTTTTGGAAATATTGGTTACCACTTGATGTTAGCCTTTTACCCAGAAATCAGTTTCATCATCAGTTTAAGTTCAACTTTTGGACTTGAGTCAAACTCCTGTAATGAAACTTGTCTTGACAAAATCAAACCATGTTCTTTTGAAACTGTGTCCAAACTGCCAATATGTTCTGGAGTGTATTTCATTCTGTGTCTTTATGCTATGTGACTACTTGGTGAATGTTGCTCTCTATGTTTAGACGTTGTAAGCTGTCTCTGCCATCACGGATGAAACCTTAAGAAAGCTACATATGGTTAGTCACTTGAACCAGCACTGTGTGTGTGCTGGAGATCTGCTCTCTCTTTCTGGTCATTAGATGTAAGCTGTATTATGTTATATTACAGCTTGGTAGACCGTTTGCCTTGAAGAATGCGCGGCTGGGGGAGTTCCAGTGCCCCTGTAACACTGTGCTTGGACCTCCTTGTTGCCCCCCTCCAAAGGAATAAACCATTATAATATATAATGAGTTGTAACCTGAGATAGTGGGGGGGGGGGGGGCTGCACAATTGACCTAGAACTGCCACTGTTAACCGGCACACACTGTAGCTGAGAACCCCTCCCTTAATGTATTATAAAACAAAAGCTATTTTTCTATCTTCCAGACTCAGTGACAACTCCAGCACTCCTCACATAATTTCGCCCGCCCTGCTATACGACAGTGGGTCTGTCCTGACATGAGCCATGTATTATTATCACAATGAACTGTGAGGCCAGTAAGTGATGCTCAGAGTGATGATGCCGCGGCAGGAAGATGAACAGGTTGACCTGCGATTGTCACCAGACACTGTCACTGCTGACTGTGTGTGTGTGTGTGTGTGTGTGTGTGTGTGTGTGTGTGTGTGTGTGTGTGTGTGTGTGTGTGTGTGTGTGTGTGTGTGTGTGACTGAGTTGTGTGTGTGCTTATGGTCAAGGTGTGGTCACTCTACACGCTCAATCTCACACAGGGAAGCTTTCAATCCATCACATTTGCTGAATCATTGAAGTAAAGAGAAGACGGTCCGTCCATTTTCACTGACTTAAAGGACACCTATGATGCTATATTTGAACAATATATTGTAGGGCCATACCTATATAAAGTATATAAATATAGTTTTTTTTTCAAAATACCAAAAAGATCCTGCATTTTAGCCATGCCTCATTTCGCTCTATTTGCTCTTTCCAGCGCTGTTTTTGCAGGGGGCTGATTCTGTGAGCTGCAGCTGACCACGCCCCCTGCAGCTGACCACGCCCCCTGCAGGAGAGGGGAGCGTGCTCTGAGATCAGCTGCTAGGCTGCAGCGGGGAGAAGAGGGGGAGTAAAAGAGATCTTGGTCCTCCGTGTTTTATTCTTATAGAAGTAAGAAGAGAAGTAACGGGGCTGAAACCCTTTGTACGCAGCGGTCCAGACATAGACATTATAGCTACGGTGACACATATTCAGTGTGCAGTTCCTTTGGCATTAGGGCAGGGATATCTAGATACTTCCCAAGGTTTGACATACTGAATGGTGCTACTGTTAAAGCAAGCAACGATGTTTTCAAATCTGTAATCAAAAAGCTCCTCAAAAACACTATAGAAGCAGTTCCTGCCGTTGCTACGTAGTTCAAACAGTAACAACGGACTACTTTTCTTAGCGGATACATGTCAATTTAAATCAATACATAAAATTATTTTTAAATCAATAAAATCATTTTCTAAATCCATAGAAGCATTTCAATTAATATTGGGAGTCATGTCGTTACTTTGTTGAGAATGTGGCCATGTGTAATAAGCGGGATAATGTGCACATTGCATAATGTGCCTTCATGCCGATCTAGATCCCTCCGTCTCGCGTCGGGCTCCTGATCAGCCTGCTCTTTTCCCCATAATGACCGCGTCGCTGCACATTATCCCTTACATGTGATTATATAGAGTCATTATTCATTTGTGTTAAAGCAGCAGGAGCAAACGCTTGCCTCGGGGAGGGAGAAAAAGAGCCACAGCGGAGAATAAACAGAAGGGCAACCATGGCAACCATGCAAGCAAAGTCTTCTTCGCTGCTTTTGTGGCAGACTACAGCGCCACTTACAGGCCTGGCATATGTATTACAGCGTCTCCAGCACTTTCGAGCGGCAATGGCCGGCCGTGGCCCAACCTCTCATTCCCCTGATAGGTGGAGAATTGACCAATAGCCGTAGCGCCACCGTCCTGACGTCAGTAAAGTGTTAAAATCTGGATCAGTCTGTATCAGATCCATTGCAGCCCCTTTTTTTAGAGATTTGGGTAAGGAGGAAAAGAGAGAGGGTTGTGTTTTCTGACACTTGGTGAGTTCCCTGGAACACCGGGGACACATATTCATGTATACAAGACGTACAAATGTGCATTTTGCATGATTTGTTTGTTTGTAGCCTTTATTTAACCAGGTGAAGCCCCTTGAGATCAAAAGATCTCTTTTTCAAGGGTGACCTGCAGGACATTAGTTACACATGTAACACATGTCTATTTTTCTGTGTGTTGGTTTCACAAAAACAAGGTAATCATTTATTGTAAGCATTGTTATTTCTAGTCTAGTAAAGACTGGTTGTAGGGTATTGCACTTTTGGTTGCCTCCTGTCTGTGGTTAACACCCCCTGAAGAGATGTTCATGTTTTTTTCTTTGACATAAAAAAAGTCAGTAAATACCCTTTCCGGTTAATTTCTGAAGCCTTACGTGTCATAAAAACAGCAGTCGATAACACATGACTACATGAGACGACTAAACGTCATCACCACAAACATTAGCCGTCTTTAGCCTAGCGGTGGTGATGAGCAGCCATGCGACTGTTAGTGTATATCGTTTGTTTAAAGCCTAACATTAGCTTTTTACTTCTTGAAATTGCATTTATGCTTTGAAATACCTAACAATGGTGGTAATATGTGGAAATTACCGCGCTGAAAAAACGTTCTCAGTATCTCAAAATCTGTGTTTTTCTGCGAAATGGAAAAATCCCATTGCTTTTTGTTGAACTCAGGCAATGCTTACTTCTGGGTTGGCCTACACAAGTACGTCCTCACTGCACCACTCTATTCATACGGATCACAGCCACACACTTTAATGCACTGAATGAACTCAGTGCCCTCTCTCCCTGCAGGAACTGACAATAAGTACATGGCCTTGTACTTATCAAATATAAGATTGCCTCCGGAGAAGGTTTCACAATCAGCAGATGGATTTATTAGGTGAACGTATATCTGACGTTAGCCTGTATACTTCTACAAGACAAAGGAACTGCACCAGAGACGACTTGAAAGCAGACTGAGACCTTTTGAAGCAGTCTTGGTTTAATGTGGTGTCTGGTTTGAAGCAGCCTGTTCCTTTATAAAATCCTAGGTAAACAACATTGGGTCCTATGTGTGACATTACCTGTCCCATAAAACATATTCACTAAATGGAAATAAAGGGGGTTCCTATGATAAGCTGAGCATGAATAGTTTTCCTCAGGACAAACTGGTTGTTTAGCTGGGTTACGTGTTGCACCACATCACATGTCATTTAGCTGACATTTTTATCCAAAGCAACTTACATACACTTCAATATCGTAGACATGCCAATGTGGGGTTAAGTATCTTGTCCAATGACATGCTGACTGCAGGGGCGGGGGATCGAGCCACTGACCCTCTGATTGGTAGATACTCCTTTTTCTCCTTAGGCGCATTCACACCGCGGTACTTTTTCCACAAAGGTTCATGAGAATTTAGTTCATGCGAACTCTTTAGTTCTCATGAACTAAGTACAGATCGCGTTCACACCGGAATAAGTCCCTGGGGGAGGATTAGGCAAATGAAGCCGCTGACGTCACTTCTTCTGCTTTGGGTTTACTGGCAGGCCGCAAACCACTTCACGGCATATACTGCCGCCCTAAGTCCCCGGCCGGAAGTCCCCGGAGTTGGGGAAGGCTTCAGTAGAAGCTGCTGGGAGTCCCAGCAGCTTCTACTGAAGCCTTCCGAGTTAATCGCCAGAACGCCGACACCTCCTCATCTCCACCGCTCCCATGTTTTATTTTGTGTTGCCATAAGTTAGTCTCTCTGCATTTCTGCGCTGGGCTAATGCTAATGCTAATAATGCTAATGCTAATAATAGAATAGAATAGAATAGAATTCCTTTATTGCCATCGCACCAGGTACAACGAAATTTAAAAAAGCAATCCTCGCAGTGCATTTCCACATACAACGAATACATATATTATCTATATAAACATATACACATTAAACATGCTCACACATCCATACATGCCCGCACATTATTTAAATACAGTTTACAATATAAAAAAACAACACAGGGATGATATTTTGCATCTCTGATGTCGATCAGTTCATAAGTTAATACAACTATTATAAAGTAATAATGCTAATGCGAGGATAATAAAATGGCGGCTTCACAAAACGTTTTGGGAGTTTTACGGGGCGTGGTTTGCAATCCGCCCAGCCAATCAGACATAGGAACCTTTTTCTCCCACGAAAGTCCCTGCTCTCTAGCAGGGACAGAAAAGGGGGTGAAAAGGTTCTCATGAACTAATGTTAGTCACGGCTCTTTTTGGTGTGTACGCGACATTTCGGAACTATATCGGAACTAAAGTGGGAAAAGTCCTGCGGTGTGAACGCGCCTCTTGAGCCACAGCAGTCTGTATGTGTGTCTATTTTCAGCTCTAAACTGACAGTTCACTTGTTGGACTGTCCCATTTATAAACTCACTAGCCAACTGAGGATTTCATTGATTTTGATTCCTGTATTCCTGTTTGATTACAAAACTGCTTGATTATGGCAAAGAAAAATGTCAGTCACACACAGCATTCACCCATTCAACCACATTATACTGAAGACCAACTGCTCATCAGGAGAGATGGACACTCACACCCACTCACACACCGTTGGCTGTGCATCTGGAGCAATTAGGGGTTCAGTATCTTGCCCAGGGACACTTTGACATAACTGCAGGCCGGGCTACTGAGCCTCTGATTGGTTGGAGACCGCTCTACCCCCTGAGCCTAAATCCATGCACAGATTAATAAACCACGTTCCCATAATATTAAACCTCACACTGATTAATAATCTGTACAGGCTAGTAACCTACAGCATTGTGACAACAGCCCAGTTTTTAATAATGTATCTATGCAAATCCTGTTTAATTATTCTAAAAAGAGACGCAGCCTATTTTTCTATAATATATATATATGCAATAATACATTATCATGTTTATTTTGTTGCATAGCCGTGCATAAGCTGCTCTTAGTTTACTTTTGTGTGCCTTACTTTTTTTGTGGAAATGTTTCCAGGGATGTACTGCAGGCACTCTTCAGAATATTTTTCGAACTTTTTCAAATAAAAAATGCATTTACTCACTCGAGTCTAGACTAACATCATGAGTGAATGGTTTGGAATATCTGATGATAGAGCCTGCACTTTGTGCTTATTTCTAATTGTTGAATAAAGAATACAGTAGATTTTGGATCAAGTTGTACCATCATGAAGTCAAATGTCATCAATGTATGAGATTCCTAAATAATCCTTTGGTCAAATCCCTTTCTCCACATGTGATGGGAGTGTAGTGGGGCACCAATGACTCCTAGACACAGGACATGAGCCTTTTACAACTTTCAGTTCACTCGTCTCGAAGTCAACTTTTGTTTTTGGAACTCTGAAATAACATCATCGCTCCCAACATTAGCTGCCTTTAGCTTATGTGTCTAACATTAGCTTTTTACCTGATTCGTTTTGAAAATCAATAAGTGCTGTTAACATGTGGAGATAATCCTGCTGAACAGAACCTCGCTCTGCAACATTCCAAAGTCTGATTGAGCCCTTGTGATGTTTGCTTCTGGATCATTCTGAATATGTTATCACTGCACCACTCTGTTGCATTGTGTGTTTTTGCAGTCGGAAAATAAATAAATATTAATCTCTCTGAATATTCTGCAGTGTTTTTTTGTATTTGTTTGTATTATTTTGCATGTGCGTAGCAACAGGGCAGAAACCACAGAGATGGCGGTGTAGCATGCAATGTCATACCAATACATAATACTTACATAAATATCTGCACCATAAAATCCATCCTGGTAAACAACACTGCAGAGGATGCAAACACAAACAAACACACAATAAAACAAAAACATCCATATTAGTGCATGTTGACATGCAGGGCCTGGGCTAGCTTCCAGACAACCCGCATCTCCACAATCCAAAGTAATCAAACCAAAAACAGCACAGAGGTAAAATTGAATGCATCAGGCAGCCTCTGGTGGCTGGGTAAGGAGGCTGGGGGGACAACAACATCCTGAAGGTCTTATTCACGGACATCTCATACATGGAGTCCAATCAACGTGCACCAGGTTCAGAGTTGTGTATCTGAAGATATATTAAACATATCGACCTTAAATAAGCCACAAAAAGGGAAAACATGTGTTGTTAAACAATTATTTAGGGTTATATATTTATTCCAAATGCAAGATGTTACACTCTTTTTTGTATGAACCATTAAAGGCCACTGTGCCCTCACTCTCAGTTTCTAAACAGTTCAAACTCCAGATACAAACAGCACATTGAGGCATTAGGATCTCCTTCAGAACCTACATGTTGCTATGCTGTGTGTGAACGTGGACACCTCTCCAGCACAGTGTCTCATATGGAGTTAGATTTGGGTCAATATTCTAGCGCGTAAAACAAGCTACTCACGAGCGGAAAATGTGCTTTTACACGCGCATAAAATGACCCTCGCGCGCAGATTAAACCTCTGCGCTCGCTCGTCAGAGAGACAGCCTTCTTGCTCGCTCGCGGGATTGTCAGCCTCGCGGAGTCTGTCTACGCGCGTGTGAAAAGTTTCTGGGATTTTGGAGCGGAGCCACTGGACTTTGATTGACAGCTGCAAGAAAACCCGGAGTTGCCAGGTTTGATAAATGCCTGCACTACCAAGAGCCGAGGAGTGACGGCAGCAAAATCAGTTGGACGAGATTGAATGGTAAAATTGTCCATAAAATACTATTATATTCGTAAAGTGTACAGCTAATATATATATATATATATATACAAATGTATTTTATATAAAACAATATATTTTTGAGTGGGCTGTATCTGTCGAAAATTGCTAGCTACTGTCTGCTGTACACTCTTAGAAGGGATGTGTCAAATATGACACAACATGTGTTGAATTTCAACACACCTACAGAGTGTGCTCAGGGACAACACGTGTTGTGTTTATTTATGTGTAAATCATTTTTACACACAAAATGTGTTACATGCCCCTAACACACAATGTGCACATTTTACACATTGTGTGTCATAAATGTGTAACCAAGATGAACACACTCATTTGTTATTTCTGCACATTTTTTGTTATATTTCTTTAACCAGAATTAACATTTGATTGTGTTATATCTGCACATTGTGTGTCAATGACGATTACTGGAAGTACCAGGTGGTGGATATGGTTTTTATTCAAAAAAATTGAATGCAAGAATAAATTCATTGGACATTTATTTACAAGGATTTCATTAGCACAATATGTCATTAAGAAAATAATTGTTAACATTTAAAAACATTAATATTTTTCTAATTCATCAAATGTTGACAGAATAGATCATTCATAAAATCACACCTAAAAAAACCTTATACCTTGGTTAAAACAAACTTAATCTTCAGCAAACTATTGTTGTAAATGACTTTCAGCTGAGGGAATATAGTGATGAGACTCTTCACAAGGACCACCTTTTCAGTGTTGGATGGATAATTAAAACAAGTGACCTTTGACCTTTTTAGAGCTGTTTAGCAACAAAAAAACACTTCTGGGGTCATCTGAGTGGATTTTCCATATCTCTGGCCCCCCTTGGTCGATTTTGATGATTGACATCTCTTTTGAACCATTAGAGCCAATAGAATCGAGGTGAAGTTCCTAAATCCACCTACACGTTACCAAATAAGGAGTGAGAGTGATGCGTAGCCAGAATACCCAAAACAGGAAGCTGCCATACACTCTGGTAGCTATCATAGCAGCTAATATGAAAACTCAGTTTTTAACATAAAAATTGAATGATGGATTATCCCTAATTTTTTCAAAGTGACACAGACACATTGGATTAACCTATGGATTAACCTTCAGCCGCGTTTTTATCGTTTTATTGCCATTGAACACGACTTTTGATCAGAACAAAAGCAAAAGGTAAGAATATCTCTGTTGTTGCTACCTAAAGCTACGTGGTGTGATGTCTGTGTTTGCTTCCCATGTCGCTCAGTGAGGATACTAACACCTCTAGAATCTGTGGAATCTCAGCTTTCTATATATATCTTGTTTGTGCAGATCCGATAAGTAATAAAGTATTTATACCTTGAGTTCTGTGCTAAGTGCGGTAGCATTTTTTCGCTCAGGTCTAATTTAGACGCTTCTTGTGAGACTTGTGTTTTGTTTCGGTAAAAAAGGTTCATATTGTCAGTTAGCTGAGTTTCTTCCCGTTAAATGAGTATGAAACATTCATCGTTTATTAAATGTTAAGAAGCCCTGAGACACAGTTTCGTGAAAAAAAAGCCTGTAGGCCCTGCCGGCAGGAGCTATGGGGCTTCACAGTGTACATGTGGACTATGTAGAGTCGTCTTAAATCGCACACAGCTGCCGTGCCCTCAGCTGAGCGTCTACAAAGCCAAGATGGAGATTGTTAACACTAGAACCGCCAGAGGTCGCTGTATACCTATATCCGCCAACGGGTAAAGTTTACCCGCTATTGATTTCCAAGGTACAATGTACCATACAGAACGGTGAGTTTTGATCGCACAGGGATGACATGTATATCAATATAATCTGTGGACTCTCAGCTTTTCATATTATATGTGACCCGCTCTATCGAAATCAGTCGGAAGTCGCAACGGCTCATTTCAAAATAAACGTGGATTTACGTAAAAAACTATTTTTTCAGGGTTCGGGTGTTTTGTTTGATTTTAAACAAACAAAGTCTTGGCTTTCAGAATATGAAACTTTTATTTCCAAAATCACACGATAAATACATGTTTGAAGCTTGTAAAGGGACGAAGGCACCTCTCACTCGCAATCTGCTCTTCCAGCAGCGCCGCCCCCCCTCCCTCCGGCTGAAATTATGAATGTAAGAGTATAGTAATCATAAATTACACGGCAGGGTCCGCTACAGTTTGTTTTCATCTCATTTCAATTAAACAAAGTCTTGGCTTTCAGAATATTAAACTTGTTTCGGCAAATTCAGATGATAGATACAACTTTGAAGCTTCGGCATAATTACAAGCGGAGAACGGAGTAATTTAACATCACAGCAGGCATAACAACAGCCGGTGTTTCTCCTGAGGGTTTTCTCTGGGAAACAAACACAATACACACAAACGCAAAAATACACAAACACACACACGTATACACACACACACACACACTCGCGAGCTTCCCCTCCAAACGAAAATATCTTCCCTCCGTAGTATTTTGATCATTTTGATCGCGAAATCAATAGCGCGAGGAGCGCTGCATTTCTATGAGGTAAATATTACCCGCTGGCGGAAATAGGTATACATATCCATTTTGTTGGCGATTTTTTCAATCTGACTTCATATTGACAATTTTTAACAACACAGGGTGTTACATAACACACTTTCAGGAAATGTCACGGACTGGGAGACGTTAATATGTTATTGAAAAAAAGTTACATACAATAAAAAAACAGCTGCGGGTAAAATGTACCCGTTGGCGGTTCTAGTATTAAGTGTGAGAAGTTTAATGTCAGGGTCATCCAAGTTCTCATAGCGCAATACTCTACATTTAGCCGATGTCCCGCATTGAATTGACAGTCGCCCGTCTATAACTTGACTTGTATTCCAGGCTGTTTAGAAAACAAGAGAGGGCTATCACCATTAGCTGAGTGGACATTTTTACGGACAATAGTTTGTTTGAAAAAAACTCCATTCAAACTCCATATTGAATGACTTCACTTGCATAGTTTGTGCAAATAATTAACCCATAGTAAAGCTTTGTTAGTAACATTTCAAGCTAATAGTTTAAATAGAACATGTTTATTTTTAAGAGAAGGATAAACATTATATTTAAATCTACCTCTTCTATGTCCCGCATTGTCCCGCAATAAAGTACTCTTTGTCCCACATGCTGTTGGCACCTGGTCGCCAGAGTGTAAGAGACACAGCATCACACTCACCATGCTCTAACAACGGCAGACCAAGTCTCATAACGATGGACACTTAACCGACCTCCATGTGTATAGTCATTATAACAACAGGAACACATATCAATGGGACCATCGTCTTAAGGTTGAAGACATCTAAACATCATGTCATTACTGTGTCTTTCTTCATCCGTGTGTCCTAATATGCAGTGGGATCACTTGTTTCATGATATGGATGTGTGTGTGTGTGTGTGTGTGTGTGTGTGTGTGTGTGTGTGTGTGTGTGTGTGTGTGTGTGTGTGTGTGTGTGTGTGTGTGTGTGTGTGTGTGTGTGTGTGTGTGTGTGTGTGTGTGTGTGTGTGTGTGTGTGTTGCCTCCATTAACACACGCTGCTGTCAGCCCTGCACCGTGATGGATCTGTGTTTAACAAGAAGAGCTCCTCAGAGGAACACACTTCCAATGCCAGCAGCCTATCAGTCGACTGCTTTCATTCCTAATCAATACCTTCTCAAATGTCAAGGTGTCCCACAGAGCCGCTTCCTCGTTACCTGTGTTCTGTGGGACTGCAGCAGCTACAGCACATAGTGGCTTGTTGCTGCTATAGGTTGTCATGTGAGGCCCCCTATAGACACACACACACACACACACACACACACACACACACACACACACACACACACACACACACACACACACACACACACACACACACACACACACACACACACACACACACACACACACAGACAGACAGACAGACACACACACACACACACACACACACACACACACACACACACACACACACACACACACACACACACACACACACACAGACAGACAGACAGACAGACATACACACACACACACACACACACACACACACACACACACACACACACACACACACACACACACACACACACACACACACACACACACACACACACTTGGTGTCTTAGCTGTGCCACTCGAGACAGTTTAATAAAAACATCATGGTCCACATTAATAATGCACCACCGTGGTGATGAAGGTGAGCAGCGGCGCTAATGAAGGTGCAGTCTGTAGCACACCTCTCTTTATGGAGACCACGCGTTCACCCAACACCATCCTGTGTGACGGAGAACATGCTCTAATCCTTCAACACAAAGAAGCACCAGCCCATCTGTTTGAATGTATCCGTGTTGGATGGAGGGTGTTAGGTCTGGGGTGATTTCCATTTCTAGACTACTAAATAATATATCAACTTTTTTCAAATAGCCTTGAATTGAAAAGCAGGTGTTCATTTGCTGCAGGCTCACATAGAAGAAATCATTCTAATTTCTATAGATTCTTATTTCACTAAAAGGCTTTAGTTGTTAATGATTCACTCAGTACAGTGTATACATCCACATGTCATACTGAGCACTCACTATTTGTTTTAAATATTAGGATGACTTACTAGTAATCTCAGTGTGTCTCACTCATGTTTAGTTGTATTGTTTTTCACAATCAGGGATTTTAAAATATGATATAAATGATATAATCCCTCCTTCACTGAAAGGAATGGGAGAAACCCATAAGATACATTCTTAATTTGATGTATTTGTGTATCTCTGTTTGTGTTGGCCACTATTATACTATACATACTAGGGCTGTCAGTCGATTAACATATCGCAAATTAATCGCACATTTTGTATCTGTTCTAAATGTACCTTAGAGGAATATTTTTCAAGTTTGTAATACTCTTATCAACATATGAGTGTACAAATATGCTTTATGCTAATGTTTATTATCATTTGAACAATGACAAATATTCTCCTGAATATTCTCAACACAACAACCTGGACCTCTCTCTCTCTCCTCTCTCTCTCTCTCTCTCTCTCTCTCTCTCTCTCTCTCTCTCTCTCTCTCTCTCTCTCTCTCTCTCTCTCTCTCTCTCTCTCTCTCTCTCCCAACCCTGTCTCTGCACTGAGCCAGTTGCTCAAGCAGACAAGCCTGTTTACAGTTGTCGGCAAAATGCCGCTCTTCTGTCTTCATAACAGTCAAAGCATGAAACTGAAGTTCCCACTGTGGGTCAGAACAATGCGCTGTGAGGTGCAGTTGGATGCGATCCGAATGATCTCACTCAGTCCCTCGTCCTCCACAGTGTTAATTGTCCTGCAAGCTGTAGCCACCGCCACCCATTCAGCTATCGCTGTTAAAGCTTGCTGCTCGTAGACGCCGTGTCCAGGCGTCTCCCTGGACAACACACTCTCACTCCCTAAGCGTCCAATAGCGACGTTTGGTCAGTGTCCGTGGCGTCCAATTGTGACGCTCCTAGGCTCCTTCAGCGTCATAAAGGGACGCAAATAGCTTTCAACTGATTGCAATGTATTCCCATCTGCGTCGGGATTTGACGCTCATGGAAGCACGGCATTCGTTTATGCTGGCTGCCCTTAAAGGCAATGTGAGCGTCCATTCCCATTGGATAATGGAGAATTGTACACCCGGAAGTAAGTATTCCTCTTACTGTCGATTGATTTTACAATGATATCTACACTATTCATCGACTAAAAAACACCAGATTATCCTTGTTAATTACACAACATTGATTGGTTTAAATTGTGTGCAATGCTTTTGTATTTTCCCCCTTCGATTCGGAGAAACAAATATTTTTCTGATTAAAGGATGGCAGAAGACACTACACTACCCAGAATACCCAGCTATTGTTTGGACTACACCATGTGCTCTGTTTGACAAACCCCGTTTTTTTCACCATTCATTCCGATGGCTGGCGTCTATGTCACATGATCTTCAAATTTCTCCCTGCAGAAAAAGAAAACATGGCCGAAATTCGTTTTATTCTCGGTAGAAAATGCCTATTTTAAAGTTAGTTTAGCCATTAAAATGCGTTTTGATGTCATTTGATGCGAGAAATATGAGTTGTTATTTCAGATTATGTGTGCAGTGGATGTACATGATCTTTAGTTTGCTAGTTATTACGAAGATTACTTCAGGAAATCGCGACGTTTTCATTGTTACCAAGGTGGTTGCTAGGGACGCTGCTATCGATATTATTTCTGTTATGTTGTGTAACTGTTTAATGGTGTTATCTTTATTGCTACCCCCTTCCCCGTCAATGTATAGTGTTGGTCCACAGCCTAAACATATTAGTTTAACAAAATCCGCATCTAAAGATAGACTACGTTATTTTCCCTGTGCAATTCCAGTCTCACATCTCACAGCACATCGTCATTAACAAATACCGGAAACAGACCGAAAACATTTAAAAAAAATAATAATAATACCTTATTCCGAGTGTGCTTGCTTTTCTTTTCTCTTTGAAAGTCATCACGCAGGTCTCCCTTGAAAAAGAGATCTATGATCTCAATGGGACCAATCTGGTTAAATAAAGGTTTGAAATGAAAAAAAAAATCACATAATGGCATTGTAATACACGGTTCGGCTGCATTACATATTACATATCTGCCGTAGTTCTGTATTTATAGAGCCCTGATGAGAAGACAAACATGAGGAACTGAAAACGTGACGTGGATCATAAATATATCAGCCATTAAACAACATCTTACATTTCTTTTCACACAATACGTCTCCTTGCAGTATCAACACTAATTCGGCTCACTTTTATATTTGTTCCAATTGGTAGATAGGCTGTATTTACACCATAAAGGTGCACAGCTGATATAAAGGGACACCTGGTGGTTAAAGCATGTTATTGAATTTAATTATTTGTATTATTAGATATTAATACGATCCCTATAAAGTATATTCATTACTCGTTATTCTCTACTAATAGTTAATTAAAGACTGTATGTAATGACTATTTTGCACATCCCTTTCAAGATTTCAAGATTTTCTAAGGTTTATTGACATATCATATAGGCCTACACAACTGTGGTGTAGTTCTGCACTGAATGAAAAAACTTGGGTTGCAGGTTCCTCAATAGTGCATTACAAGACATCTATCAATATTTGTGCATACCTCCAGCAATGTTAACTATGTTGAAGCACTTATTTTAACTGATATACATAATGTATTATACTCTTATAAGATGTATGTAGATATTTCATCTCCGGCCTTGTCAGGTATTGAACAATCAATAAATAAAGAACACAGAATTGTTGAATATAAAACACAGAATATGTGTGATTAAATGATTTTCAAATAAACACAACTGCATATTTAACTGTTACACATGCTGATGTAACGCAAATGTTCCAACTTGGGATCACTAAAGTATATCTTATCTTAAGCTGATCGATGGCTACTGCCATATTTGCAAAATGTGCCTCTGAACCTTGACAAGTGCATGTTTCAGGCTTATCAATTAATGTAATGTAATGTTATCACAGGGGTCACACACATAAGACCAGCTGTTAAATAAAGCTCTTCTGACCTTAGCTGGCATCTGGGTATATATATTAATACTGCCCATAATGGGCACAAGCAATTTTCACCCATTTATTAATTATATGTTTTAAATGTGAGTGTTTCCTGTCCCCTAAACCTCCAGGGATGTACACAGTTTAATACTGGCAACTTCTTATTATGGGAAATACGAAAACGTTTAAAACTACAACTCCCAGTAGAGACGTGCCATAGAGAACATGTTGCGAAACAGAATAGCCAGCATGAGTAGTAATACAAATGCCACTTCAATCTCATTAGTATGCAGAAAAAGTGACAGGTCGCCCCGCCCCTTTTCGACCGGAAGTCCCACCTTATTTGACCGGAAGTCCCGCCTTTTTATTTTGAAACCGGAAGTCCCGCCTCGTTCGACCGGAAGTCCCGCCTCGTTCGACCGGATGTCCCGCTTCCGGCGGATGTCCCGCCCCCGCTTCCGGTTTTCAAAATAAAATAAAAAATAAATTAAAATTAAAAAAATGAGAAAAATAAAATGCCGTTGTTTTCAATCAATTAATATGCCTAGGGTATATGTCCCGCCTCCTTACCACTTCCTGTGTGGTTAATCCTGTATACAGTATCGAATGTAACTTACAAATACTTGCAAATAACATGAAATTAATCAAAAGTAAGGCATCTTAAAAACATATATTTAAACCTCTCTGTTTTTGCAAACAGGACATGACAGGACATGAGGGGAGAGAACATATGGTTAAATATTTTTCAAGTCGAGAGAAAATGGCCAAGAGACGTCTTGATATGAATTTAATCAGCGAGACACCGGTGACAACTTACAGCCATCCGTTGGGTGCTCCAAATCAAAGTAAAGCATATAAAAAACAGATATTTTAAAAAGTCAGCCTTTTTGCTAAAGGATAAGGGAGGGGGAAAACCCCAAACCCCCTATGGAGAAGTCATAGACCCCCTATGGAGACAAGCATGTTGTAAACAGAGGGGAGGTAGGTAATATACTTAAATATATATAGAAAGTCAGAGAATATTTATCAGAGGATAACACATATACATTTGTACAAGTCGACACGGGTGCATTTTGTTAAGAAAACAGAGTTTTCGTACTCAGACCGCTGCAACAATTTCAAGCAGATCTCTGCGATATGCAGTCGCTGTCCGAATATAATGATGGCTTTAATTATTTGTTAACAGTCATAAATGTATTTAGAAAAACCTGTGCTCAAACATTAAAAAGAAAAAGAAGGGTAAGGTTACCAAAGCTTTTTGATACAGTTTTAACACACAGTGAGATCCCTAAAAAGTTACAAACAGGTGAGGGGAAAGAATTCTTTAATAAAGTTTAATAAAGTTTTTCAAAACTTGTTGAAGAAAAACGGTATACAACATTATATATAACCGCCATTGACATAAAGGCATGTATGGTAGAAAGATTTAACCGTACGCTGAAAACTAAAATGTGGAGGTATTTTACAGCTAAAAACACTCCTAGACCTATGATAGTGTTTTTTATGTATGACAACTCTACAACTGGTAGAAAGTTAAGTACTTTTTCTGAGCAGATTTTCTTTAAGACTGTGACTCTTAACAAACCAACCCCCGAGAGACAGACATACTCATCCACTTTTCAACGTATTTTGTTTTTGTCTTTCTCGCTTTTTTTTCCATTATATTTTGGAAAAAACTACATAGTGATTGCTAGCAAAAATACAACATGCAACTAATACATTATACAATATTACGACTTTTGGCGATATTTTCAACACAATATACTTGTACCTTTTTTTTTTTTGTAGGACTTCAAGATATGTTGCATGTCATGCATAAACACGGTGTCATCTTTCTTGAAACTGACGTGCTGTCCGTTTTACAAACAAGTTATGTTTATGCTTCTTCATCCTATGAATGTTCCTCCCCCGTCCCTCTTCACAATAACAATCAAGGTGGATCTGTGAAATGAAACACCTCTTCCCAAAGCGTGACTACCCTATTGAGGGCATGCGTCTAAGGCAGTAGGGTCTAAATCGATGGGCCAGATATACTAACATGCAGAACGTACGGTATGTTTGAAAAAGACTAACCATTTATCCAGTTCAAGCTGTCTTTAAGATGTGACATCGCGCTCTGACTATTTCCCATAAAATCGTGACAAACTATTACTTGTTCTTACATTTGACCTCTTGCTGCTTGGTTGAAAATGATAGATGAAAAATAACTTTTTTAAAAAGAGTCAAACCACAAATGTTTTAAGATTGTTACAAAATGTAAAAAATAAAAAAGGTCTGGAGACAAAATTAATTCAGGTGACTCTGGCTTTATTAGGACAACAAACATATAATACAAATGGGTTAGGGGTTAAATATAACCATAGTGGACTTAATAGTCTAACAAAATACTTTTATCTGAATACATTTGTTCTTTTTAAGAGCACTTTTCGAAATTATTTATTTATTATTTCAGTGGAACAATCCAGTGTTTGTTAACATTAACGCTTTCTTCTCTTTTTCTTGTGTTACTAAGATACTTTTAAACACACTTTGGTGTATGCAACACTTGTTCAGATAAAACAAGGTTTTTTCTTTTCTGATAAACTTACATATTTTAGTTATTTTATGTTACCAAGATACTTTGAGATACACCCTGATGTACACAACACTTAACAAAGGGTATAATATGAAGTAGTTGGTAAGGAAGGGGTTTTTCTTTAAGGGTGCAAAACTTTTAGAACAGGGTAAAATATTCATTAATTTGTATTGAATTGAGTTTTCTTTTTTTGATTTTCAACATACTATATGACTTTTACATATTTCTGACGTACTATACTTTTTTTTTTTTACTTTTTTCTGTAGAATCTTGACAAAACTATTACTTGTTCTTAAATGATGACCTATTGCTGGAGATGAGATGAAAAAGCTACAACGCTTAAAGAACTTTTTTCTAAAAAACTCTCAATTCTACACTGACTCCCCCCACTCAACGCAATAAGTCCCACCCCACTCAGCAAATCATCTAAAACGAAGGACCCCATCAAGACGACCGTTAAAAACTAGCCATGGATCTGAGAAAAACCAAGTCTGATGTAGCCTGCCCTTATTATCACCAGGATAATGGATATGGGCTTAATGACTGGATGTACAAAGTAGGGGAGAGGATGTGCCCGAAGAAGAGCTCTCATCTATATCATATCCATGTAAGGTTTTTAGGACAAAAGAGGACCATGATAACATGACATATGAAGAATATCTTTCTTTAAAAGATGGTATTATAGATAACCTTTATAGAAACAGTATATCTCATACCACTCGCCAAGATCGCAAACGACAATTAGCAGAAAAGAATAGAAAAAGTAAAGAAAAACGAAGAAAAAGAAAAAGCAACATGAAAAGGAGAAGAAAAATTAAAAGCAAACGCAGAATGCGAATGAAAAGAAAAGGGACCATAGGACGGAAAACTAAAAAGACAAAAAGAAGGAAGGTGAAAAGAAAAAGAAACAAAGTGAAGAAATTTAAACTAGAGGATGGTGTTGTAGAGCCATTACCGGATCATAATAATCTTATAGATCATCTCCCGCTAACCGACTGCTGCGAATGTGTTGAACAAATACCAAAAGCAATGGCAGAACTTTGCTTCAGTATAATGAGAGAAAAAGCGCGATACTGTGGAATTGCCCAAATTGGCGACAGTGCCAGAATATGTATTAAAAGACTGTTGGAGGATCTCTATTATAGTGTCGGTTGTCATTACAGCGAAGGATACGCCAAAACGTGTGACGACATAGACAAAGCTTTTGAAGACAATTATATGGTACCTGTCCT